>NC_066527.1:9683502-9708159 GCF_024679095.1 Eriocheir sinensis
AGGGGGGGGGGTGAAAAGGTAAAAGAGATGGGGGGGGGTCCAGATACCCCCTCTTCCGTAACCCCCCCGCTGACCGCTGACCCCCCCAACCCCCACTTCCAGTCCCCCCACTTCCGTAACCCCCACTTCCATCCCCATGACCCCCAACCCCACTTCCAGTCCCCCACTTCCAGTACCCCCACTTCCGTACATTTGTTACTACTGCCACCTCCCAACGCCTTAACCTCCCTACAGGGTCATATTAGTGCAGTCCAGCCTTTCAGCAGCACAGGAATAACGCCTTCATGCCTCTCTGCAGCACATGACACCTTCTGATTCCCTAGCACGAAGCCAGTGAGTGCCACCTTCCCTGAGGTCAGATTAGTGCAGTCCAGCCTTTCACTAGCATAGTTATAACACCTACAAGACTTTCTGCAGCACATGACACCTTCTGATTCCCTAGCACTGAGCCAGAGAGTGCCACATTCCTACGCCTTCACCTTCCTACAGGTTCAGAATAGTGCAGTCCAGCCTTTCACTAGCATAGTTATAACACCTCCAAGCCTCTCTGCAGCACATGACATCTTCTGACTCCCTAACACTGAGCCAGAGAGTGCCACCCTCCTACAGTTGCGCATTCCAACAGGGTCAAATTAGTGCAGTCCAGCCTTTCACTAGCATAGCTATAACACCTCCAAGCCTCTCTGCAGCACAGGACACCTTCTGATTCCATAACACTAAGCCAGAGAGTGCCACCCTTCTATAGGGTCAGATAAGTGAATTCAACCGTTCACTAGCATAGTTATAACACCTCAGAGCCTCTATGCAGCACATGACAACTGCTGATTCCTTTCCACTGAGCCAGAAAGTGCAACCTTCCTATAGGGTCAGATTAGTGCAGTCCAACCTTTCACTAGACTAGTTAAAATACCTCCAAGCCTCTCTGCAGCACATGACACCTTTTGATTCCCTAGCACTGAGCCTTACAGTGCCACCTTCCTATAGGGTCATATTAGTGCAGTTCAGCCTTCCACTAGCATAGTTATAACACCTCCAAGTTACTCTATAGCACATGACATCTTCTGATTCCCCTGCACTGAGCAAGAGACTGAAACCTTCCTATAACTACACCTTTCTACAGGGTCAGAGTAGTGCAGTCAGGTTTTCACTAGCATAGTTATAACACCTCCAATCCTTTATGCAGCACATGGCACTTTCTGATTCCCTATCACAGAGCTTGAGAGTTACACCTACATACACCTACACCTTCCTAAGGTGTCAGATTAGTGCAGTCCATCCTTTCACTAGCATAATTATAACATCTGCAAACCTCTCTGCAGCACATGACACCTTCTGATTCCCTAGTACTGAGCTTGGGAGTGCCACCTTCCTACACCTTCACCTTCCAACAGGGTCAGATTAGTCCAGTCCAGGCTATTAGTACCATTGTTAAAACTCTTCCAAGCCTCTCTGCAGCACATGACACCTTCTGATTCCCTAGCACATAGCTTGAGAGTGCCACCTTCTTATACCTTCCCCTTCCAAAAGGGTCAGATTAGTTTAGTTCAACCTTTCACTAGCATACTTATAATACATCCAAGCCTCTAGGCAGTACATGACACCTTCTGATTCCCTAGCACTGAGACAGAGTATGCCACCTTTCTACAGAGTCAGATTACTGCAGTCCAGCCTTTCACCAGCATAGGTATAACACCTCCAAACCTCTTTGCTGCAAATGACACCTTCTGATTCCCTAGCACTGAGCTTGAGAGTGCCAACTTCCTACACTTTCACCTTCCTACAGGGACAAATTAGTGCAGTCCAGCCTTTCACTAGCATAGTTGTAACAATTCCAAGCTCCTCTGCAGCACAAGACACCTTCTGATTTCCCAGCACAGATGCAGAGTGCCACCTTCTAACACCTTCACCTTCTTTAAGGGTCAGATTAGTTCAGTCTAGCCTTTCACTAACATAGTTATTACACCTCCAGGCCTTTCTGCAGCACATGGCACCTCCTGATTCCCTAGCCTTGACCTTGAGAGTGGTGCCTTCCTGCAGGATCAGATTTGTGTAGTCCAGCATTTTACTAGCATAGTTATAACACCTCTAAGATTCTCTGAAGCACATGAAAACCTTCTGATTCCTTAGAATTGAGCCAGAGAGTGCCACCTTCTTAAACCTTCACCTTCCTACAGGGTCTGATTAGTGCAGTCCAGCTTCTGAGTAGCATTGTTATAACACCTCCAAGCCTTTCTGCAGCACTAGGCAGCTTCAGACTCTCTAGCACTGAGCCAGAGAGTGCCACCTTCCTACATTGTCAAATTACTGCTGTCCAGCCTTTCACTAACGTAGTTATAACACCTCAATTCCTCTCCGCAGCACATGACACATTCTGATTCCGTAGCACATAGCTTGAGTTTGCCACCTGCCTACAGGGTCAGACTAGTGCAGTCCAGCCTTTCACTAGCATAGTTATAACACCTCCAAGCATCTCTGCAGAACATGACACCTTCTGATTTTCTAGGACTGAGCCGGTGAGTGCCACCTTCCTACACCTTCACCTCCCTACATAATCAGGTTACTGGAGTCCAGCATTTCACTAGCATAGTTATAACATCCCCAAGCCTCTCTGCAGCACATGACACCTTCTGATTCCCTAACATATAACCAGAGAGTGCCACCTTCCTACACCTACACCTTCCTACAGGGTCAGATTAGTGCAGTCCTGCCTTTCACTAGCATCGTTATAACACCTCCAAGCCTCTCTGCAGCACACGGCACCTTCTGATTCCCTAGCACTGACCTTGAGAGTGCCATCTTCCTACACCTTCTCCTTCCTACAGGGTCAGATTAGTGCAGTCCTGCCTTTCACTAGCATCGTTATAAGCCCCTCTGCAGCACATGGCACCTTCTGATTCCTTAGCACTGAGCCAGAGAGTGCCACCTTCTTACAGGTTAGATTAGTGTTGTCCAGCCTTTCACTATCATATTTATATAACTTCCAAGCCTCTCTGCAGCACATGACACCTTCTGATTCCCTAGCACTGACCTTGAGAGTGCCATCTTCCTACACCTTCTCCTTCCTAAGGGGTCAGATTAGTGCAGTCCAGCGTTTCACTAGCATAGTTATAAAACTTCCAAGCTACTCTGTAGCACATGACACCTTTTGATTCACTAGCCCTGAGCCAGAGAGTGCCACCTTCTTACAGGTTAGATTAGTGTTGTCCAGCCTTTCACTATCATATTTATATCACTTCCAAGCCTCTCTGCAGCACATGACACCTTCTGATTCCCTAACCCTGTGCCAGAGAGTGCCACTTTCCTAAACCTTCAGCTTCTTACAGGGTCAGATTAGTTCAGTCAAGCCTCTCATTAGCATGTTATAACACCTCCGAGCCTTTCTGCAGCACATGACACCTTCTGATTCCCTAGCACTGACCTTGAGAGTGCCATCTTCCTACACCTTCTCCTTCCTAAGGGGTCAGATTAGTGCAGTCCAGCGTTTCACTAGCATAGTTATAAAACTTCCAAGCTACTCTGTAGCACATGACACCTTCTGATTCCCTAGCACTGAGATTGACCTTTCTACACCTGCACCTTCCTACAGGGTCAGATTAGTGCAGTCCATCCTTTCACTAATATAGTTATAACACTTCCAAGCCGCTCTGCAGCACATGACACCTTCTGATTCCCTAGCACTGAACCAGAGAGTGCCACCTTCCTACAGGGACAAAATAGTGCAGTCCAGCCTTTCACTAGCCTAGTTTAAACACCTCTCAAGCCTCTCTGTAGCACATGACACCTTCTGATTCCTTAGCACGTACAGAGCCAGATAGTGCCAACTTACTAGACCTTACCCTTCCTACAACCTCAGAAAAGTGCAGTCCAGCCTTTCACTAGCATAGTTATATCACCTCCAAGCCTCCCTGCCGCACATGACACATTCTAATTTCCTAGCACAGTGCTTGGCAGTGCCACCTTCCTACATCTTCACTTTCGTACAGGGTCAGATTAGTACAGTCCAGCCTCTCAGCAGCATAATTATAACACCTCCAAGTCTCTCTGCAGCACACATTCTGATTCCCTAGCACTCCACCTTCCTACACCTTCACCTTCGTCAGATTAGTGCAGTCCAGCCTTTCACTAGCATAGCTGTAACACCTCCAAGCCTCTCTGCAGCATATACGACCTTTTGATTCCCTTTGAGCCAAAGAGTGCCACCTTCCTAGATAGCCAGATTAGTGCAGTCCAGTCGTTCACTATCATAGTTATAACACCTCTAAGCCTCTCTGCAGCACATGACCCTTCAGATTCCCTATCACTGAGCTTGAGAGTGCCACTTTTCTACAGGGTTAGATTAGTGCAGTCCAGCATTTCACTAGCATAGATATAACACCTCCAAGCCTCTCTGCAGCACATGGCACTGAGCCAGAGACTGCCACTTTCCTACACCTTCACCTTTTTACAGGGTCAGAATAGTGCAGTCTAGCCAATCACTAGCATAGTTATAACACCTCCAAGCCTCATTGCAGCACATGGCACCTTCTTTTTCCTGAGCATTGAGCCAGAGAGTGCCACATTCCTACAGGTCAGATTAGTGCTGTCCAGCCTTTCACTAGCATAGGTATAACACATACAAGCCTCTCTGCAGCACATGACACCTTCTGATTCCCTATGAATGAGCCAGATAGTGCCACCTTTCTACAGTGTCAGATTACTGCAGTCCAGCTGTTGTATAGTCATTACACCTCAGCGGCACCGAAGCACTGAGCAGCTCTTCGGAACAGCAATCCGAGGATACATGTACTGCCAAGGCCGAGGATCGGACATTCCCTGTCTGGCCTCTTTATAGAATACATCGCAACCCCCGCTCCTTCGTGTGTGTCATTCACTCCTCAACACGTGGCGACGAGGATGGGATTCTGAAGGAATCAAGTGAAACCCTGAGGACGAGAATGGGAGCAATAATTGGAGCGGTGGAGCAGTACTCAGAGGAGAAGATTTCGAGGCCTATACAGAAAGGTTCGAAGAGTTCCTGGAGGTCAGTAATATCACCGAGGAGAATCGGAAACGGGCGTTGCTCCTGACTGTCTGCGGCCCGACGGTGTATCAATTACTGAGGAACCTGTGCGCCCTGGGGAAACCCTCTGAGAGGACACTGAAGGAATTGATTCGTCTCGCTACCCAGCACTATGCGCCCAAAGTTTCAGTGGTGGTGGAAAGGTTCAAATTCAACTCTGAAAATCAAAGGAAACCCTGATAATCAGCAATTACGTGGCAGAACTGAAGGAAAGCTTCCAACTGCAGCTTTGGGGCAAACTTAACAGAGCAGCTTCGAGAAAGATTCGTCGGTGGAGTGTCGAGCGAACGGATCCGGCGGAGGTTGTTACGAGAGGGCGACGACTTAACAGGACAAAGCGTGCAAACTGGCATTATCGATGGAGGCAGCAACCACGGAGGCGAAGGTGCTGGGAGGGAGCACAAAGAAGCCCAGGTGAACAGAGTGGAGCCGCCGCGAACGAAGCCCAGGGACCAGAAAGAACCAACGAGCAGGTGGGACAAGGCCAGGCTGCAAAACAAGTACTTGCCTCGTGAGGGGCACGTAGTAGTGTAACTTGTAATCGGTGTGGCAGTAGTTACCACAAGGCAACGGGTGCCCATTTAAGGATAGGGAATGCTTCAGGTGCAGTCGTAAAGGCCACACCAGGCGAATGTAATGTGTCCACGGCGAGGCAGAGTAAATAGCGTGGATGATGAGGAGCAAGAGATTAGTGATGAGGAAGAGAGGGTGGAGGTGTTTGGTATTTTACAGCTGTCTGGACAACAGCGGAGAACCCGGAAAACCCCACCACTGACTGTAGACGTGAGCGTGCAGGGCACAGAGATACGCACGGAGGTGGACACGGGAGCGAGCAGCACGGTCATCAGCGAGGAGTGGAACAGGCTACGCAGCAAACCAAGACTTGAAGCCTCCAACAGGCGGTTAGTCACATACACAGGTGAGGCACTTCAGGTACGAGGAGTAGCCATGCTGGAGGTCAAGTTTAAAAATCAAGTAGAAACTCTGCTGTTAAAGGTAGTGAAAGGAACAGGGCCCTCGCTCTTGGGTCGTGACTGGCTACTGGTGATTCAGCTGGACTGGAAGGAGATGGTAGGCAAACTTGGAGTTGCGGAGAAGAATGGGATAAACTTACCACAATCCTACACACGCACAGTGAGGTCAGTTCACAGCCCTGAGGGCACATGCCGATCCACGCATCCCTGCGTCTCAAGAAAGAAGCACGACCGGTGCGGAAGAAAGCGCGACCAGGGCCACACGCCCTTTACCCACTCGTGGACCAGGAGTTGGAGAGGTGGTTTAAGGTAGGTATTACCGAGTCCGTGGAGACTGACAACAACAGTGGCTAGGCGACACCGTTGGTGGTAGTGCCCAAAGTAGATGGCAAAGTAAGGCTGGCGGCTGACTACAGAGTGACGGTAAATCCCCAGGTGGATATAGTTAAGCACCCTTACCCTCCCGGTAGAGTTGTTTGCAAGTATAATAGGTAAGATGTTTGCAAAGTTAGAATTGAGAGATGCTTATCTACAGATGGAGTTAAGTGAGTAATCACAAGACCTAACAACTGTAGCTACGCATAGAGGATTGTTGAGGATGAACAGATTGCCCTTTGGTTTAGCTTTCTGTGGGGACATTTTCCAGGCGGCGATGGACAGAATATTAGAAGTGTGTGTGGCATACTTAGACGACTTGCTGGTGATGGAAACGAAAACAGAAGACCTTATTAAAACTTTGGACAAAGTGCTGGGGAGACTAAAGATAATGAGATTCGGCTCAAAAGGTCAAAGTGTGAATTCAATTTGCAGGAGGTGCACGGAGCTGAAACCCATACCAGAGAAGACCGAAGCAATAAGAAGGATGCCGAACCCGAGTGATGTACCGACACTCCGGAGCGTATTGGGAGCGGTGGGTACTAGTCCCGGCTGTTGCCACACCTCGCCACTACGTTGTCGCCATTGTATGAGCTACTCAAGAAGGGAGTTAAGTGGCGATGGACCAAGGAATGTGAAGAGGCGATGGCAAGGGTAAGACAGACGTTGGCCAGCAACCCAGTATTGGTGAGATACGATCCACAATTACCGGTCAAACTGATAACAGACGCGAGCGAAGTAGGAGTCGGGCGGCGCTAATGCAAGTCTTTCAGGAGACATAGAAAGGCCGGTGGCGTATGCGCCAGGAATACTGACACAAACAGAGCAGAAATATCCCATCGTAGAAAAGGAAGCGGTGGCAGTTTCTTACGGTATTAGGAAATTTCATCAGTATTGCTATGGGAGGAAATTTACCCTTGTCACTGATAACAAAGCACTTTCCAGAATATTGAACCCCAGCAGAGATGCCGCCGTTGGGGCAGCGCAGATGCAACGATACGCCCTTCAACTGGCGGCCTACAGCTACGATGTGGAGGTAAGACCCTCTGCAGACATGAGGGTCGCCGACACCTGTCGAACTACCGCTCCCGGGCATCGTCGACAAAGGAGCAGAAAGAATAGAGAGGGAAGCCATGACAAGTAACGTGTTATATATGGACGAGGGGCCTTCAGCGACAGCAAGAGAAGTGTCAGCGGCAACGCGGCGTGACAGAGTCCTGGGAAAGGTGCTGGCGGCAGTAAGGTCAGACGGATTGCCGGAGGAGGCAACAGCAGAGGTAAGCAGTTACAAGTCTCGGATGGAGGAACTCTCGACAGAGGGGGATTGCTTAATGTGGGGAGGCAGAGTGGTGATACCGGCGTCCCTGCAAGACAAGGTGAAAAAGGATATGCATGTGGGGCACTCAGGATGCGTGAGGATGAAGCAGCTGGCTCGACGATGTGTGTGGCGGCCGGGTCTCGACAAGGAGCTGGAGGAAATGGCGAGCGTGTCCAGGATGTGCGGAGAAGCGGGCAGCACCACTACAGTCAGCGGTCCACCCTTGGGAGAGAACATGAGGCAGAGGCTCCATGCAGATTTTGCGGAGCCAATTATGGGAACAACGCTTCTCATAGTAGTGGATAGCTACTCAAAGTGGATAGAGGCAGTACCAATGAAATCCACGACGACGGCTCGAACTCTACATGAACTGAGTGTACTGTTTAGCAGGTTTAGTCTACCCCTACAGCTATGCACAGGCAATGGCCCGCAGTTTACGTCGGAAGAGATGGCATCTTTCGTCAAGCAGAATGGAATCCGGCACATCAGAGTGGAGCCATACCACCCGGCGAGTAACGGACTGGCGGAGAGCGGTGAGCACTGTGAAGGAAGGAATAAAGGCAATGATGGGGGGCTGCAAGTCGGGGGAAAGGAGCCTGTTTAAATTTCTGTTAAACTATCGTTCTACTCCACACAGCACAACAGGGAAAACACCGGCGGAAATGCTGATGGGCAGGAATATACGCTCAAAACTAGACCCACTTCTGCCCGACGAAGAGACCGCGATGGAGAGCAGGCAAGACCAACAGATGACGGGGAAAAGGGTAAGAACATTCTGAAAAAATGACATAGTTTGGGCAAGAAGCTATGTGGGACCGAAATGGCGGAGAGGGAGAATAATAGCCAAGACGGGACCACTGTCCTACGAAGCAGATGTTGGAGGAAATACCTTGTGGTCCCGCCACGCGGATCAAATAATTTTGGTAAGCAGTGACAGGCCTGCCCAGGATAAAATTAACGGAGAATCCCCATTGTCAGCAGGTGACGACCAAGTGCCCTAGAGAGGTAACAAGAAGGCACGGACATAGACACCCCAGCCGCTGAGACGTGGAGACGGCTGAGCAGCGAGGGACGATGGGGACACGGAGGCACGCAGCAGGGCAGCGGTGGATATACAGCATCCCCAACTAGTAGACAGAAGACCATACAGACAACCACGACCGGGAACAGAGGGAGGGCGTCAACCAAACCAGGAGAGGCGGCAGCAGAACCGCCGACAGGGCAGGACAAACGCGACGGCCGGTGGGATCAACAGGACATACACCCGGGGAAAAATAATTTCTGCCGAGACGAGGCGACGATCGGCACGACAAAGGAAGCCGCCTGGCAGATATCAAGCAACTATGTAAATGGTGACGGCAGTAAAGGGGAGTTTTGGTGACGGGAGATGGTGGTGGATATTTAGGGGATAACATAAAACTTTAGTAGGAGGGTGAGGTGCTGTAGAGCCATTACCCTTCAGCGGCCCCAATCACTGAGCAGCGCTTCGGAACAATCCGAGTATACATGTACTGCCAAGGCTCGAGGATCGGACATTCCCTGCCTGGCCTCTTTATAGAATGCACCGCAATCCCCGCTCCCTCGTGTGTGCCATTCACTCCTCAACACCAGCATCTCACTAACATAGTTATAACACCTCCAAGCCTCTCTGCTGCATATGACACCTGATTCCCTAACACTGAACTTGAGAGTGCCACCTTCCTATCCCTTTAACTTTCTACAGGGTCAGAATAGTGCAGTCCTGCCTTTCACTAGCATAGTTATAACACCTCTTAGCCTCTCTGCAGTACATGACACCTTATGATTCCCTAGCACTGAGCCAGAGAGTACCACTTTCTTACAGGTTAGATTATTGCAGTCCAGCCTTCCACTATCATATTTATAACACCTCTAAGCCTCTCTGCAGCACATGACACCTTATGATTCCCTAACACTAAGCCAGAGAGTGCCACCTTCCTAAACCTTCACCTTCCTACAGGGTCAGACTGGTTCAGTCCAGCCTCTCACTGGCATTGTTATAACACCGCCAAGCCTTTCTGCAGCACATGAAACCTTCTGATTCCCTAGCACTGAGCTTGAGTGCCATCTTCTTACACCTACTCCTTCCTAAGGTGTCAGATTAATGCAATCCAGCCTTTCACTAGCATAGTTATAACACCTCCAAGCTTCTCTGAAGCACATGACACCTTCTAATTCCCTTGCACTGACCTTGAGAGAGCCACCTTCCTACACCTTCACCTTCCTACAGGGTCAGATTAGTGTAGTCCAGCCTTTCACTAGCAAAGTTGTAACACCTCCAAGACTCTCTGCAGCACATGATACCTTCACCTTCCTACAGGAACAGATTAGTGCAGTCCAACCTTTCACTAGCATAGTTAAAACACCTTTAAGCCCTCGCAATGAGCCAGAAAGTGCCACCTTCCTACAGGGTCAGATTAGTGCAGTCCAGATTCTCACTAGCATAGTTATCAAACCTCCAAGCCTCTCTGCACATACGACCTTTTGATTCCCTAGCACTGAGCCAAGAGTGCCACCTCCCGACAACTACACCTTCCTAGTGGGCCAGATTAGTGCAGTCCAGTCGTTCACTATCATAGTTATAACACCTCTAAGCCTCTCTGCAGCACACGACACCTTTTGATTCCCTAGCACTGAGCCAGAGAGTGCCACCTTCCTACACCTACGTCTTCCTACAGGGTCAGATTAGTGCAGTCCAGCCTTTCACTAGCATTGTTATAACAACTCCAAGCCTCGCTGCAGCACATGACATCTGATTCCCTAGCACTGAGCCAGATAGTGCGACCTTTCTACAGTGTCAGATTACTGCAATCCAGTCTTTCACTAGCATAGCTATAACAACTCCAAGCCTCTCTGCAGCACATGACTCCTTCTGATTCCATTGAACTCAGCCAGAGAGTGCCACCTTCCTACATCTCCACCTTCCTACATGGTCAGATTAGTGTAGTCCATCCTTTCACTAGCATTTATATAATACCTCCAATCCTCTCTGCTGCATATAACACCTGATTCTCTAATACTGAGCTTGAGAGTGCCACCCTCCTACAGGTCAGATTAGTGCAGTCCAGCCTTTCACTAGCATAGTTATAACACCTCCAAGCCTCTGTTCAGCACATGGAACCTTCTGATTCACTAGTGTGGGTAGGCGGTGGCCGAAATGGTAGCGTACTGGGCCCACATTCACCGCGTGATGGACGACGCGGGTTCGAATCCCCACGCTACCACTCGGATTTTTCAGTCACCGCCGAGTGGCTTAAAACTACCCACATGCTGTCCTGAAAACCATCCATCAACCCGGACTCTAGAGGAAGCCGACCAAGCGAATCAAGAACGAGTGGAGGGAAAGATGAAGAAGTGAAGTTGGAGGAGATGTTTTTGGCTAGATGCCAGAAGTCACGGGAAGAGTTAGAGAAAGCAAGGTTTTGACATTTTCTATTAATGAAAGAATTTTTGGTTAGTCGGAGAATAGATTTGGCACGATTTCGGGCAGAAATGTAAAGTTCATAATTAGCATTAGTTTGAAGGCTCTGGTATCTTTTGTGAGCTACCTCTCTATCATTGACAGCACGAGAACAAGCGTGATTAAACCAAGGCTTTTTAGCGTGAGGAGTAGAGAAAGAACGAGGAATGTATGCCTCCATTCCAGAGACAATCACCTCTGTGATGCGCTGAGCACACACAGAGGGGTCTCTATCCTGGAAGCAATAATCATTCCACGGGAAATCGGAAAAGTACATCCTCTACCCACCCTTGACTTCCCTTGCTCTCCCTGTTTACACTCCTTTATCCACCCTTGCCCTCCCTTGTCCTCCTTTACCCACCCTTGCCCTCCCTTGCCCTCCCTGTTTACATTCGTTTACCCACCCTTGACCTCCCTTCCCCTCTCTGTTTACATTCCTTTACCCTCCCTTGCCCTCCCTTACCCTCCTTTACCCACCCTTGCCCACCTTTACCCACCCTTGCCTTTCTTTACCCACCCTTGCCCTCCCTGTTTACACTCCTTTACCCTCCCTTGCCCTCCCTTACCCTCCTTTACCCACCCTTGCCCTCCTTTACCCACCCTTGCCCTTCTTTACCCACCCTTGCCCTCCCTGTTTACACTCCTTTACCCTCCCTTGCCCTCCCTTACCCTCCTTTACCCACCCTTGCCCTCCTTTACCCACCCTTGCCCTTCTTTACCCACCCTTGCCCTCCCTGTTTACACTCCTTTACACTCCCTTGCCATCCCTGTTTACACTCCTTTACCCACCCTTGCCCTCTCCTGCCCTCCCTGTTTACACTCCTTTACCCACCCTTGCCCTCCCTTGTCCTCCTTTTCCCACCCTTACCCTCCTGTTTACACTCCTTGACCCACCCGTGCCCTCCCTTGCCCTCCCTGTTTACACTCCTTTACCCACCCTTGCCCTCCATTGTCCGAATTTACCCACCCTTGCCCTCCCTTGCCCTCCCTGTTTACACTCCTTTACCCACACTTGCCCTCCCTTGTCCGCCTTTACCCACCCTTGCCCTCCCTTGCCCTCCCTGTTTACACTCCTTTACCCACCCTTGCCCTCCCTTGTCCTCCTTTACCCACCCTTGCCCTCCCTGTTTACACTCATTTACCCACCCTTAACCTCTCTTGCCCTCCTTTACCCACCCTTGCCTCCTGTTTACACTCCTTAACCACCCTTGACCTCCCTTGCCCTCCTTTACCCACCCTTGCCCTTCCTGTTTACACTCCTTTACCCACCCTTAACCTCCCTTGCCCTCGTTTACCCACCCTTGACCTCCCTTGCCCTCCCTGTTTACACTCCTTTACCCACCCTTGACTTCACTTGACCTCCTTTACTCACCCCTGACCTCCCTTGCCCTCCCTGTTTACACTCCTTTACCCACCCTTGACCTCCTTTTACCTCCTTTGACCTCCTTAACCCACCCTTGCCCTCCCTTGCCCTTCCTGTTTACACTCCTTTAACCACCCTTGACCTCCTTTGACCTCAATAACCCACCCTTGACCTCCCTTGCCCTCCATGTTTATACTCCTTTACCCACCCTTGCCCTCCCTTGCCCTCCCTGTTTACACTCCTTTACCCACCCTTGACCTCCCTTGTCCTCCCTGTTTACACTCCTTTAACCACCCTTGACCTCCTTTGACCTCAATAACCCACCCTTGCCCTCCTTTGCCCTCCATGTTTACACTCCTTTACCCACCCTTGCCCTCCTTTGCCCTCCATGTTTACACTCCTTTACCCACCCTTGCCCTCCCTTGCCCTCCCTGTTTACACTCCTTTACCTACCCTTGCCCTCCCTTGCCCTCCCTGTTTATACTCCTTTACCCACCCTTGACCTCCCTTGCCCTCCCTGTTTACACTCCTTTACCCACCCTTGCCCTCCCTTGCCCTCCCTGTTTACACTCCTTTACCCACCCTTGACCTCCCTTGTCCTCCTTTACCCACCATTGCCCTCCCTTGCCCTCCCTGTTTACACTCCTTTACCCACCCTTGCCCTCCCTTGCCCTCCTGTTTGCACTCCTTTAACCCACCTTGCCCTCCCTTGCCCTCCCTGTTTACACTCCTTTACCCACCCTTGACCTCCCTTGCACTTATGTGTCACCTTGCTTCATCATGACCTTTTCTATCCTGTAATTCCAATCATGTTTGACTTTTTTGTTCCGCGATTCCTTATTGGTTTAGGATTTATTTCGTATACGAGACAAATTTGGTGTTTTATTTCATTACAACGTCCATCTTCGTGTTTCAATTAGTTTAGCCTATTTAATTAGCTACCTGTAGAGTCATCCTTACCTGGTGTGTAATACTGAAGTACGAAAGAGAAAGCAACACTAAAGGGAAGGAATGTAGGCACAGTGTTGTAATTTTAAAAGCAGTTTGGCAGTGACATTATCTTATACTATATTTTTAATATTTTAAGACGAACAGGAGGAAGGTACTTAACGCCACGCTTCATTAGGTACTCATCTAACTACATTACCTGTTCTTTAATAACCAGTGTGTTGATTAATGGTTTGTTAACTTAGATGAAATAAATTCACTTTTACACTACTCATTTATTTAATTTCCTGCATAAAAATGTTACCGGCCTATTTTAACAAGAATTACAAGACAAGACTCCAGACTGGAGGCTGCAGAACGCTTAGCCTCAGACCTTGCTATCATTTCCGACTGGGGTAAAAGGAACATTGTGTCCTTCAATGTCTCAAAAACCCAGTTTCTCCAACTATCAACTCAATCTTCCAAACACCTATCCCCTATTCTTAAACAACACTCAGCTGTCACCTTCTGCAACAGGAGTAGGTAGGAAGACACCTAGCGAACGGGCGTGAGCTACTCCCGGTGAGGATATATGGGAAGCGAGGAGGGTGCTGAAGCCCTTCAAAGACCCTTCTCATGTCCTCACTAACCGTTTCCTTTTGTCTCATCAACAACAGAGAGCAGTTCATAATGCTCTCTACAGAAATTTCAGCTCTCTTTCTACACCACACTACACCCAAACCCCCCCCACACCCCTTTACCAAAATACAAAATTCAAACTGACCAAAAATTACAGAACCTCGGAGTCCCTGCTTGGGGGGAGTGGGGGGGCATAAATTCCCCCAGGGAGGACTCCCCTTCTGGCTGCCGACTTGAGAGGTGTCCTGATAACTCCTCGAACCTCCTCCTCATCAATTTATGCAACATTCGCGGTCTCCATTCTAATTTTCATTCTGTGGAACACCATCTCTCCTCCTCTAAACCTCACCTTCTCTTCCTCACCGAAACACAGGTTTCTGAGGCTACTGACAGCAACCTCTGCTTTGTTCCCTCCTACTATCTCAATCCTAAATTTCAATCCAAAGCTGGACGTTGCGCCTACGTGCGCAACGACACCACTTGCTCTCGTGCCTACGACCTTGACTCTTCAGAATTTTCTACCATCTGGCTAAGACTTCATTGTCATTCTATTACTAAATACATATGTGCTGTTTATCTCTCACCTAACTCTACTAACTATGGAAAATTATTTGACTATTTGAGCTCTCAAGTGGAGCACATCTTGATTCACTCTCCATTCGCTGAAATCTCCATCTAAGGAGATTTCAACGTTCACAACCAGCTTTGGCTTTCATCCTCTTTCACTGACCAGCCTGGTGATCAAGCCTACAACTTTCCTCTCCTCAACGACCTAGAGCAGTTGGTTCAGCACCCTACTCGTATTCCCGACCGTCTTGGAGACAGGCCCAACATTCTAGACCTCTTCCTTACCTCTAATCCTTCTGCTTACTCTCTCAAACTGTTCTCTCCGTTGGGCTCCTCCGATCATAACCTTATTTCTGTATCCTGTCCTATTGCTCCTGTACATCCTCTGGACCCAGCGGAGGCGTTGCTTCTGGCATTATGCTTCAGCTCGGTGGGACGACCTGAGGATGTACTTTTCCGATTTACCGTGGAATGATTACTGCTTCCAGGAGAGACCCCTCTGTGTGTCCCCAGCGCATCACAGAGGTGACTGTCTCTGGATTGGAGGCATACATTCCACGTTCTTTCTCTGCTAAAAAGCCTTGGTTTAATCATGCTTGTTCTCGTGCTATTAAAGATAGAGAGGCCGCTCACAAAAGATTCCAGAGCCTTCAAACACCCGCTAACTTTGAACTTTACATTTCAGCCCGGAATTGTGCCAAATCTATTCTCCGACCTACCAAAACTTCTTTTATCAATAGAAAATGTCAACATCTTGCTTCTTCTAGTTCTTCCCGTGACTTCTGGCATCTAGCCAAAAATATCTCCTCCAATTTAACTTCTTCCTCTTTCCCTCTTCTTAACCCTGACGGCAGCACTGCCGTCTCATCTGTCTCTAAGGCTGAACTTTACTCAGACTTTCTGTAAGAACTCCACCCTGGACAGTTCTGGGCATATTCCTCCTACTTATCCCTCCTCTGACTCCTTCATGCCTGATATTAAATTTTTTCCAAATGATGTTTTCTATGCCCTCTCTGGCCTCAACTCTCAGAAGGCTTATGGACCTGATGGAGTGCCTCCTATTGTCTTTAAAAACTGTGCTTCCGTGCTGACGCCCTGCCTGGTCAAACTCTTTCGCCTCTGCCTATCAACATCTACCTTTCCTTCTTGCTGGCAGTATGCCTTTGTACAGCCTGTGCCTAAGAAGGGTGACCGTTCCAATCCCTCAAACTACCGCCCTATAGCTTTACTTTCCTGTCTATCTAAAGCTTTAGAATCAATCCTTAACCGGAAGATTCAAAAGCACCTTTCCACTTCTAACCTTCTATCTGATCGCCAGTATGGGTTCCGCAAGGGGCGTTCTACTGATGATCTCCTTGCCTTCCTAACTGACTCTTGGTCATCCTCTCTTACCCGTTTCGGTGAAACCTTTGCTATTGCGCTGGACATATCAAAAGCTTTTGATAGGGTCTGGCACAAATCTTTCTTTCAAACTACCCTCCTACTTTTTCTCTCCTTCTCTCTGTATCTTTATCTCCAGTTTCCTTTCTGACCGTTCTATTTCTACTGTGGTGGACGGTCACTGTTCTTCCCCTAAACCTATAAACAGTGGTGTCCCACAGGGTTCTGTCCTATCTCCCACTCTCTCTCTGTTGTTCATTGATGATCTTCTTTCCAAAACGAACTGTCCTATCCATTCTTACGCCGATGACTCCACTCTGCATTACTCAACTTCTTTTAATAGAAGACCCACTCCACAGGAACTTAACGATTCAAGGCTGGAGGCAACAGAACGCTTACCCTCAGACCTTACTATTATTTCCGATTGGGGCAAGAGGAACCTGGTGTCCTTTAACGCCTCAAAAAACACAGTTTATCCACCTATCCACTCGACACAATCTTCCAAACAACTATCCACTATTCTTCGACAACACTCAGCTATCAACTTCTTCAACACTAAACATTCTCGGTCTATCCTAAACTCAAAATCTCAACTGGAAACTTCATATCTCATCTCTTACTAAATCAGCTTCCTCTAGGCCTGGCGTTCTGTACCGTCTCCGCCAGTTCTTCTCCGCAGCACAGTTGCTATTCATTTACAGGAGCCTTGTCCGCCCTCGTATGGAGTATGTATCTCATGTGTGTGTGGGGGGGGGTCCACTCACAAAGTTTTCCTTGGCAGAGTGGAGTCAAAGGTTCTTCGTCTCATCAACACTCCTCCTCATACTGATAGTCTTCTACCTCTGAAATTCCGCAGCCATGTTGCCTCTCTTTCTATCTTCTATCGATATTTCCATGCTGACTGCTCTTTTGAACTTGCTAACTGCATGACTCCCCCCCTCTCGCGGCCCCGCTGCACATGACTTTCTACTCATGCTCATCCCTATACTGTCCAAACTCCTTATGCAAGAATCAACGAGCATCTTCACTCTTTCATCCCTCACGCTCGTAAATTCTGGAACAATCTTCCTTCATCTGTATTTCCTCCTGCCTACGACTTGAACTCTTTCAAGAGGAGGGTATCAGGACTCCTCTCCTCCCGAAACTGACCTCTCTTTTGGACACTCCTTTGATCTCTATTCTGGAGCAGTGAGTAGCGGTCTTTTTTTTATATTTTACTTTACGTCCTTAAACTGTCTCCTTAGTTGTAAAAAACAAAAAATCCTTGGTCTATCCTTAGCTCAAAATCTCAACTGGAAACTTCACATCTCCTCTCTTGCTAAATCAGCTTCCTCGAGTTTGGGCGTTCTGTATAGCCTCCGCCAGTTCTTCTCCCCCGCACAGTTGTTACCCTTATACAGGGGCCTTGTCCGCCCCCGTATGGAGTATGCATCTCACGTGTGGGGGGGCTCCACTCACACAGCTCTTCTGGACAGGGTGGAGTCAAAGGCTCTTCGTCTCATCAGCTCTCCTCCTCTTACTGACAGCCTTCTACCTCTTAAATTCCGCCGCCATGTTGCTTCTCTTTCTATCTTCTATCGATATGTTCATGCTGACTGCTCTTCTGAACTTGCTAACTGCATGCCTCAACCCCTCCCGCTGCCCCGTTGCATACAACTTTCTACTCATGCTCATCCCCATACTGTTCAAACCCCTTATGCAAGAGTTAACTAGCATCTCCATTCTTTCATCTCCTTCACTGGTAAACTCTGGAACAGTCTTCCTTCGTCTGTATTTCCTCCTGCCTATGACTTGACCTCTTTCAAAAAGAGTGTATCAAGACACCTCTCCACCCGAAATTGACCTCTCTTTTGGCTACTCTTTACTTTTTACTTTTGTGGGAGTAGCGAGCAGCGGGCTTCTTGTTGTACTCTTTTTGTTGCCCTTGAGCCGCATCCTTTGATATAAAAAAAAATGATGAGGTCATGATGTATTTGTTTATAATATATTCCTGCTGATGACTTCCTACTTTTACCGAACACAAGTTAAGGTCGCATTTTTAAGTTTAGTTACGTTAGGAAGGCTTGACTTTCGGCTCTGACTGGTAATTAGAACAGAAGGTCGATCGAGGTTGAACAGAAAGAAAACCGGTAATAAGAACATGTAAGGCAGGCAAGTTTCCAACCCTTCCAGGTAGCTGAGGCACCAGACCAGGTAAATTATACATGTGAAAACAGGTAAGGTAATTAGAAAAGAGCAGGTAATAAGGTTGGTGAAGGAGACAGGCAGGGCAGCTACGTAGGGTAAGCAATCGGGCAGGTGGGACAAGAGACGGGAGACAGGCAGATAAGGTAATTAGAAAAGGACAGGTAATGAGGCAGGTCAATGAGACAGGTAGGCATAGGGAAGAGAGGCACGTTGGAAAAGGTAAATAAGGCGGGTGAATGAGGCAAGACACGTTGGGCAGGTATGAAAAGGCAGGTAAATGAAAGGTAATATGACAGGTGAATGACAGGTAGGACAGTTCGAAATATAAGATAAATAAGAAAGGTAAATGAGACACGTTGGGCAGGTAAGGAATGCCAGGTAATTGAGTCAGGTGAATCAAAACCGGCAGGTAACGCCTCGGCCCGCGGCGCCGTGGCTCCTAAACCTCAACACTAATCGGGTGCCTAACGTCCCCGCGACAGGCGCCGCCCAGTGACTCCTTGCCGAGCTGTCCCGCCAGTCTGGACGAGGCTGGGCGGCGAGGAGTTTTGAAATTATTTGCTGACATTAAGGAGACATCTTTGTCTTTTATTAATCTGTGTTTTTATGTATTTCCAGTGTTTTCAGTGTATCAACTCTGCAAACATCTCTTCTCTTCAATCTTATATCGTTGCTTCTGTTTCCTGTACATCTGTTTATCTATTTTTTGTCTTTTTTCTGTATTTCTGCATCTTATTTGGTGACCAAAAAGACAGAGAGCTCAACTCTGGCGGTGGCCTCTTTTCCTTTCCTACTTTTCATGCTCTCTGAACTTTGCTCATTTTTCGTCCTGGGCGAGTGAGTCCACTCGTGTGGATGATTTCAGGACAAGCGAAGCAACAGAGTGGCGACCGTGATATTTCTATGTCAAGACTTTTATTTTTGTTTAATTTTCTTTACCTTGAGGTGTCTCCTTTACTGTAAGAAGAAAGCACTAAGTCGCGTTCTGTTGCGGCATCGACTATTATGCCTCCATCTTACTAACTTTCATCAATTACTTACTTTACCGTCTTTTAGTTACAGTCCCCGCCCCTTTTATTATCTTTCTATCCTATTCAGCGTTATCAGCTACTCCCTTTCCTCTGAGTCACACCCTGCAGTACATGTTATGTTGACGCGTCTACTGTTATGTATCCATCTTATCAGCCATTACCATCTGCTCCTCTTTCTCCGAGTCACTTCCTGCAGTTATTATCATGTTGCCGCATCTACTACCATCTTCCCATCTTGTTAAACTTTGTCATCTACACCCGCCTTCATTAAATTACGTCCAGCACCAGTACATGTTTAGTCGCTGCACCCGCCATTTCCTTTCCGTCTTGCTTATCATTCATCATATTACCTTTCCATCTTTTTATCATCTTCTCCGCCTTCATTTAATTGGGTTTCGCAGTACAAGTTCCGTCGCTAAGCCCACCATTACCTTCCCACCCTCGCATGGAGTATGCATCTCACTTGTGGGGGGCTCCACTCATACAGCTCTTCTGGACACAGTGGAGTCTAAGGCTCTGCGTCTCATCATCTCTCCTCCTTACGTAACAAATTTGAAGACTTAGAAGTCCTCGCAGCTTCAAATCATTATCACATCATATGAGTCACAGAATCTTGGATAGACACTTCAAATAGAGATTTCATTGCGGAATATAGATTACCGGGTTATTCCATTTTTAGTCATGAAAGAGAGAACAGACAGGGTGGAGGCGTTATCTTTTATATCCACAACTCTCTCCATCCAGTATCCGTGAAAACAGATATTATAACCAATGTAGACACGGTCTTCATTGAAATTAAAAATAAATCTCGTAAAATAGTAATTGGACTTATCTACAGACCGCCAAGGCAGACTCTTGATATCGACCACGCATTAAGTGAATTATTATTAGAAACAAGTAGCAGTTGCGAGGCAGTAATTGTTGGGGACTTTAATTTGCCAGTGAAAAGATGGGGTGAACCGTTGAACTGTCATACAGGGCTCGACCTGTACACAAATTTACTAGAAAGTGATTTACATCAACACGTTCAAGAACCGACTCGGGAAAATAATATACTTGACCTTATCTTTTCAACAACAGCTGATCTAGTTAACGAAGTAAATGTTGGTCCAATTTTTAGTTCTAGCGATCACCGAACAATCACATTCAGCATCAATATGAAAGAAAGTAAAGTAACTCCTAGTAAAGAAAAGGTGCCTGATTATCAGAGAGCGAATTTCGTAAGACTCCGATCAATTCTAAATAATTCTGACTGGACTGAAATCACGGCGGAAACAGATATTGATAAATCTTGGGGGGCCTTCACCACAATATTGAACAATGCCCTAAGCATATGCGTACCCTATCATAACAGACGTTCAGCTTCTAGGAAGAAACCCAAATGGTGGAATAACGAAATTCAAAATAGCCTATCTCTTAAAAACGCGTATACAGTAGGTACATACCATCTCAGAGCGAGGCTGACAAACTAGAGTTGGACAGAATTCGGCGCGAAACCAAGAAATTAATAAAACGAAGCAAGAAAAATCTTGAAGAATATATAGCGGAAACAAGTAAATCTAATCTTACAGAATTTTTCAGCTATGTAAATAAAATAAAGTCACTCACTTGTGGTATCGGACCGCTTGCTAATGAAAATGGTAACCACACGAACGATGAAAATGAAATGGCTACAATCCTAAATAACTTTTTCGCATCCATATTTACCGACGAAGATTGTTTATCACCTCAACCGCCGGAGGTTAGAAGGACCGAAAAGATGTTAAGTGGCGTGCTCATCGTAGAAAGTGACAGTTTACGCACAATTGAAAAGATAAAAGTAAGCAAAGCTCCTGGTCCAGACAAAATTACCCTTAGGGTCTTAAAATAAATCAAACATCAAATGTGTAAACCGCTCTCCATCATATTCAATAAATCTTTAACAGCTGGAAAAGTTCCGTCGGATTGGAAACTTGCAAATGTCACACCAATTTTCAAAAAGGGGGACAAGTCTCATCCAGGAAACTATCGACCAATTAGCCTGACATCTATTGTTTGTAAGTTAATGGAGACTATCATTCGCGACAATATGGTGAAATTCTTCGAAAATAATATAATAAATAATTCGCAACATGGCTTCTGTAGTAAACGTTCGTGTTTGACTAACTTACTTGATTTTGTTCACTATATTTTTCAGGTGTTCGATGAAAGCAGATCAGTAGATATCATATATCTGGATTTTCAAAAGGCATTTGATAAGGTCCCCCACCAACGATTGCTCAGCAAACTACTGGCGCACGGTATCTCGGGTAACATTCACAATTGGCTTGTGGACTGGCTCTCTGAGCGGAAACAGAGAGTAGTTCTAAACGGTGTTACATCTAACTGGCTCGATGTCAAAAGCGGCGTACCTCAAGGATCAGTGCTTGGCCCCATGCTCTTCTTAATTTATGTTAATGATATCGATGATGGGCTCACTTGCAAAGTATCAAAATTTGCTGATGACACAAAAATTGCTAGTAAAGTAACTGCGATACTCGACGAAGAAGCTTTACAATCAGATATAGATCGACTTGCACGTTGGGCCAATCAATGGCAAATGAAATTTAACGTTGAGAAATGTAAAGTGTTGCACATCGGAAAAATAACAATCGCGTTCGGTACGTAATGAATGGCCAACAACTTTCTGCAGTAAGTAAAGAAAAGGATCTTGGAATCACTATATCAAGCGATTTAAAGCCCGGTCAGCATTGTTCAGAGGTAGTTAAAACTGCAAACAAATTGGTTGGTTTCATCGGACGACTCTTTAATAATAAATCGGAAAAAAGTAATATTAAAACTGTATAATTCGTTGGTTCGACCCCGTCTAGAGTACTGTGTACAGTTTTGGTCTCCCTACTACAGAAAAGACATAGAAAAGTTGGAACGGGTCCAACGAAGAGTAACAAAAATGATTCCTAGGTTGAGAAATTTGTCATATGAACAAAGGCTTAAAGAAGTAAATTTATTCAGCCTATCAAAACGAAGAATGCGAGGCGATCTAATAGAAGTGTTTAAAATGTTCAAAGGATTCAGTGATATTAATGCGGAAGATTACTTTACAATTGATCGATCAAATAGAACAAGAAGAAATCACAATTTGAAGATAAGTGGTAAAAGATTCTCGTCGCACGAAGCTAAACACTTCTTCATCAATCGAGTTGTTAATGTTTGGAACTCTACCTTGTGATGTCGTTGATAGTACAACAGTTACGGCCTTCAAGAATAGATTAGACAAGTATTTTGAATCCAATCAGCAACTAAGATATTACTCATTGTCGTAATAACGTTAAGTTCTTTCGAATACTGGTGTCCTTGTCCGCTTTTATCGCCCGGTTAGTGGTAGCAGTAATGGTAGTTCTTTCCCCTTTCCTACATAAATTCCATGCAGTTTTCCATGCTGCATGGTTCTTTTTCCTTTCCTGCCAGCTTTGGCTGGAGGGATGGGGGTGGGGAGGAGCCTTCGCCTTTGTTATCAAACTATCATACATTTAAAATATACTGCACTTATTAAGGGAGATTGTTATGCCTTTTAACCTAAAAAATAAATCCCTGACAGCCGAGACCTTGTTCTTTATTAAAAAAAATATACGTAATAATATACGTTCACATGATGGCGTCGTCGACCGCGGGCTTTTCCGCGCTCACACACACACACACACACACACACACGTATTTATACTTAGATATTACGTAATCTTCACGGATAAATGATTTTAGATTTTTGATGATCTGAATTGCCTTTGAGGCTTTATAGTGACGGATATTAAGGCTGCGAGTTAAAGACCCTCAAGCCTATTTGCTGTTTGATGGTAAGGAGCATTAGTCACTGCCTGCCTCTGTGAAGGACAGCATTGCACGCGGTATTTTCAAAGTTTAATAAGAAAAAGTGTTTCAGAATGTTCGTGATGTTCTACCTCGCCATCATCATCATCATCATCATGTAGAAGACATTCATTATCGCATTTCTAAATTGAATTCATGTAATCTGGTATATTTCTAACTACATTATATTATAATATAATATAATATTATACAATATTATAATTTCACGGTCACACACACACTGTACACACTGATACGCGTCACTAACATCGCCAGTGAATGCGCCACCGTGGTATAGTTGCCAGATACCGCTACCAGGCTAAACATTCTGAAAACTGTGACACTACTCTCTATCGTCGACTGTACCTTAAGGAAGAAAGGGACATTGATTTTTTACAGTAAAGAGAGAAATAAGAAGAAATTACTACCCTTAACTTACACTACTGGTAACCTAAGCTGTGGGAGAAAATGACTTCATTACATAAGAACATAAGAACATAGAAACACAGGGAGACTGGAAGAGGCGGAGTGGCCTACACAGGGCAGCCCCAGAATCCCGACTAATACTCACGATGGGTGAGGTGTACTTTCAGGAGCACAGGTGGAGGCTTGATCCTCATTTTACCGGAGGTATTAGGCACGCACCAGTACCCTGTCACCTTACTGCACCCACACCTCACTCCACCTGTCATGCGGACATTAACTGCTGCTTTACTCTATTCTTAACTTACTCTACTTGCAATCTAGGTTGTGGGGGAGAATAATATGGATTTAGGTTGAGGCCTTGCTGCAATCTGTCTGAAAACATACTTAGAAGGGTCAGTGTAATTTTATATCCCTGAAGTACTTATCCAATGATGACTTGAAGCTATTGATACTCTGTGCACTAACTACTGACGGTGGGAGTATATTCCAATGATCGACGACTCTATTATTGAAAAAACTTCTGCGCACCAATGTGTTACATCGGTTTCCCTTTAATTTCATACCGTTGCTACGTGTTATTGTGTTGGTGTCACTCTGAAATATACTATTTGGGTTAATGTTGTCGAATCCATTAAGGATTTTGAACACTTCAATTAAGTCCCCTCTTATCCTTCGCCTTTTTAGGGACAACATATCTAAACGCTTTAAACGTTCGTCATATGGCAAGTTTCGGAGCACAGGAATTTGTTTGGTTGCTCGTCGCTGTATCTTTTCTAGCAAAACTTGAACTTTGATATAGTTCGGTGACCAGAACTGAACGGCGTATTCTAGGTGTGGTCTTACAAATGCTAAATATAATCTCTTCATAAGTTCGGGTGATTTATAATCAAAGTTTCTTGAGGTTAATCCTAACATCATATTGTATTTCTTACTCGCTGCAGATCATTGATCACTCATTTTAAGAGTTTTACTGATAATGACACCAAGATCTTATTCTTGTTTTACTTCGCTGAGCTCTTGTCCTTGAATCTGATATTTAAAGTTAGGATTTTTTTCACCTATGTGCATTACTTTACATTTATCTACGTTA
>NC_066527.1:9708259-9725759 GCF_024679095.1 Eriocheir sinensis
CCTTACTTCCTGTTCCTCCTTCGTTTGTTTCTCCCTTCTCTGCCTTCTCCTCCACACCCAACATAAACACTCCCTCTCGTCCTGTCTCCCCCCCCCCTCCCCCTTTAGATAATCCTCCCATTCATCACGCAGGTAATCTCCCATTTCTTAAGACTAATGTTGCTACTACTTACGCCAGGTGAGCTGCTCTTGTCCCCAACCTCCCTTGTCCCAGCCTTACCTGCATGTCCCCTTCCCTTTCCCTTCCCTCCCCTTTCCCTTCCCCTTCCCTTCCCTTACTTTTCCTTTCCTTCCCTTAACTTCCCTTCCCTTCCCTTCCCTTCCCTTCCTTTCCCTTCCCTTCCTTTCCCTCACATTTCCCTGTTTTCCCTTCCCCTTCCATCCCCTTCTTTCACTTCCCTTCCCTTCCCTTCCCTTCCCTTCCCATCTTTTCCGTCCGCTTCCCTTTCCTTTCCCTCACATTTCCCTGTTTTCCCTTCCCAATTTCCCTTCCCTTCCCTTCTTTTACTTCCCTTCCCTTCCCTTCCCTTCCTTTACCTCACATTTCCCTGTTTTCCCTTCCCCTTCCCTTCCCTTCCCATCTTTTCCGTCCGCTTCCCTTTCCTTTCATTCCCTTCCTTTCCCTTCCCTTTCTTTCCTTTCCCTTTCTTTCCCTTCCCCTTTCCCTTCCCTTCCACTTTCTATCCTTACCTGGCCCATACTTCCCCATACTGACCTATAAGTGCCACCCTTCTTCCCGCCTCCCGCCCCCTTCTCCCTCTTTGTGCACATCTATTTTTTTCTATTGGAAGCACAAATTACTTTTTTACATTATGCGCTTTTTATCCACATTTTTTCACCTGCACGGCCTCGGTTACCTGAGGACTACAATGCAGACAACTTCGTGCTCTAATTACTTTTTCCTCACGCCCAAGGTCAATATTTTTTTCTAACTTTCGTACCATTTTTTTTTTTGTCCGTAACGTTCACTCAGTTCCGTGTTTTTTTTCTCCTCCTTGCAACGCTGAAGGGCGGTGTTTTACTCGTGTGTGACTCGTGCTTGCTGTGTTTGGTTTGTCTTAACTTGTTCCCTTAAAAGTCTACGGGAGTGTACTATTTTTAGACTTCATCTCTATATGCAGTGAACCCTACACTATGGACCGGACACTTGCCCCAGCCCTCTCATTAAGCCGAGAATTTTGGAAAATCTACCGCTTTGGTGCGAATCGCCATAACTCCCTTATTTCTGGGGCTACATAAATGTTTTTGGTATCAATCGACGGCAAAATGTAAGGGCCATATTTTTAATAGCAATAACAATTCGAATAATTTCGCAAAAAACGATTCGGAAAAAAAAAAATTGAGTTCCCAACCCTGAAACCCACTCTTTTTTGAGAATTTCAAAAAACTTATTTAACAAATAATTTAGCCCTACTAATGTGCTTTCCAATATGATGCATAGCATTTCCTTACTCCCAGTAGTTTCGTCGCTAGAGCTCGAAACGTAAACCCCTTTGAGTGCGGTTTTGACGAACTCGAGACACTTTGCCGTTTTTGTCTAGTGTGGCATTACTATTGCCTTTAGAAGGCTGTACTTTGGCATGTAGCCCTTCTTGGCAATGTAGTTTGACCAGCTCGACGGATTGTATGATAGCTCGATTTCAAGTTTGTCGTCGAGCCGTCACAAAATAGCCTGTTTTTTGGGCCTTTTGCCGCGATTTGGAAACCTAGTTTTTGCTTATAACTTTTTTTTATTTATTAAGTGCTTTCCAATAGTTTTTCTGATTATTAATCTGTATTAATAGAGCTTTCATTTGCCACCAAGCACGCCTTCCTAGCTTCAGTAGTTTTTGCTCGAGCTTGACCAGAAGTCGCGACGAATATTCGCCGAATCTGACTCATTTCACGCGCCGCGACGAAAAACTTTCCTGACGCCACAAAAATTAATATATCTGCATAAAAAAAATCACATATGAACACTTCAATATGTTGACTATCTCGTATTAAAATCATTTTAATATATATATATATATATATATATATATATATATATATATATATATATATATATATATATATATATATATATATATATTATATATATATATATATATATATATATATATATTTAGTTATTTATTTATTTATGCCATGTTGCCTCTCTTTCTATCTTCTATCGATATTTTCATGCTGACTGCTCTTCTGAACTTGCTAACTGCATGCCTCTCCTCCTCCCGTGGCCCCGCTGCACAAGACTTGCTACTCATGCTCATCCCTATACTGTCCAAACCCCTTATGCAAGAGTCAACCAGCATCTTCACTCCTTCATCTCTCACGCTGGTAAACTCTGGAACAATCTTCCTTCATCTGTATTTCCTCCTGCCTACGACTTGAACTCTCTCAAGAGGAGGGTATCAGGACACCTCTCCTCCCGAAATTGACCTTTGATTTTGAACACTCCTTTAACCTCTGTTCTGGAGCAGTAAGTAGCGGGCCTTTTTTTTTTTTTCTCATTACGCCCTTGAACTGTCTCCGTAGCTGTAAAATATATATATATATATATATATATATATATATATATATATATATATATATATATATATATATATATATATATATATATATATATATATATATATTTTACCCTTTCGAATCGGTTTTGGAGCACGGTCGCTTATTAATATAGCCCTTTCAATTTGCCGTCGATTGGTACGAAAAACATTTCTGTAGCCCCATAAATAAGGGAGTTGTGGCGATTCGCACCAAAGCGGTTGATTTTCCAAAATTCGCGGCTTAATGACAAGGGCGCCGCAAAATCAAGAGTCCGCCGTCCATTACTTGAGAGTATATGTTGTGGCCAGGACGAGTTTGTGTACGTTCTCTTTTTTTGTGTGTGTGTGTTTGGGAGGGTGGGTAGGGGGGGGTAGGATAGGGGTAGAGGGGCGTTGCTGTGTGTTGGAAGGTAGGAGGCAAGTGTTTTGGGATGCAGAGAGTCAGTATGTGTGTGTATGTGTGGGGAGAGTGTGGGGTGTTTTTTTGTGTATGTGTGTGTTTGTTCTACTGTGTTTTTGTGTGCTTGCATACTTGTTTACTTATGCATGTTTACCTTTTATCTTGCATGCTTGTGTTTGTTTTCTGCGTGCGTATTTGAATGTCTAGTGTTGCTTTACTGTGTTCGTCTCAGTCTGCTTATCTATTGTTTTTCCCAGCGTGGAGTCAAACCTTCCAATGCTTAATAGTAGATAATTTTTTTTACAACTTGTCATATTATTACAAAAGTACAAGTTTGTGTAAATGTGTGGCATCGAGTTAACTTTAAGAATTCAGAAAGTTCTACACCAGAAATTCTTAACGGCATTATTATTATTTGCTTTTTTTTACAGGAAGGAGGTGGGGCGTGTGTCTTCAAGTCGCCGCGTCATGTACGTAAGTGTTGAAGTGTGTGTGTGTGTTTGTGTGTGTGTGTGTGTGTGTGTGTGTGTGTGTGTGTGTGTGTGCGTAATTAAAAGGTTCATGAACATAACAGCATCGGGCAACATATCAAGAGAAATACTTGGAAACTTAACTAAACAAACCGTAAGGAAAACGAAACTTTTAGCAACATTTCACTCCCGTTTCAACCGCTAGACACCACCCGCCCACCACCTCCACTTCTTCCTCCTTTTTCTCCACCTCCACACCATCATCCAGCCACCTCCTCTGTCTCTTCCTCCACCTCCCTCCACTGCAAGTTTCCACCCAGCCACCACATCCATTTCACCCTCCACCACATCCCTTCCACATAGCTACCACATCTCTCTTCCTGCACCTCCTCTACCACCTCCATTTCTTTCTCCGCCTTATTTTCCTTTACCATACCATCTAATTCTTTGCCACCCCCTGCAGCCCATTATATCCCTTCCACCTAACAACCACTTCTATCTCTTCCTCCACCTCTTCATCCGCCATTCTTTCGCTATACAGTCACCCAGAGGAGGGACGGGTGGCGGTGTAATAGATGCGTGAATAGGGAAATGACATGTTTGTGTGAAGCTGGTGACGGGAGAATGGGTGGGATGGAAGTGATTGGGAGGTGGATGACTGGTTAGTGGGGGAGGTGGGTGCGATTAGTGAGGAGGCATGGATGGGTGAGAGGGGGTGAGAAAAGGAGTTTATGGGTGTAAAAAGGCTGGATGGGGGATTGCAGAAGATCAGGGGCCGAGGGAGGGGGTCAGTAACTGTGGAAGCTGTTCGTTTTCATAAAGTTGTTCATAGATAACGAGTGGGTGCAATTACTTTGTGTGTGTGTGTGTGTGTGTGTGTGTGAGAGAGAGAGAGAGAGAGAGAGAGAGAGAGAGAGAGAGAGAGAGAGAGAGAGAGAGAGAGAGAGAGAGAGAGAGAGAGAGAGAGAGAGAGAGAGCATTCAATAGACAATATTTTGCCTTCTGTTTACCGAGAAAGAAAACTGAAATAAAAGAAAGAAAACGGGATAAGGAGGTAGGAGATGCGTTTCTGAGGGGGTGACTTGGTCTCCGCGGCACACTTTACGTCGTCTCCTTCAGTGTTACATAGTCTATTTTCTTTATGTTATTCCCGTCCCTCTTGACTTAGCAATAAAGGTCAAGGTGTGGCGGTCACTTCATAGCGGCCACGACCTTACTGACTGACTGACTGACAGACTGACTGGCCGGCCGACCAACCCTCTGACTGACTGGGCTGACGGACTGACTGATTGATTGATTATAGCGGATGCGAACCAAATTTCTGACTGACCGAATGTCTGACTGATTAACTGTCTGACTGACTGACTGACCGGCCGACCGACTCTGACTGACTGAGTGGCTGACGGACTGACTGATTGATTGACTATAGCGGATACGAACCAAATTTCTGACTGACCGAATGGCTGACTGACTATCTGTCTGACTAACTGACTGACTGACCGGCCGACCGACCCTCTGACTGACTGAGTGGCTGACGGACTGACTTACTGATTGACTATAGCGGATACGAACCAAAATTCTGACTTTCTAAATGGCTGACCAACTTATTGACTGACCATAGCGGTTATGAACTTAATAACTGACGACGAACTTAATTACTGACTAACTGGCTGATTGGATGACTGACTGATTCGCTTACTAACTATTTGACCAATTAACTGACAGACTAGCACTTTTTTTAACGTTTGCATATAGCGCCAGTAGGCTTTCTTGATGGATCCTGATTGTCGGCCCCAGCCTGTTATGGTGCAGGCGAGTGTTTATAGTGGCGCCATCCTGCTTGGCTCATGCTGCCCCCCGGAGCTCATCTTTCATCCTCTCTTTAGAGAGAATGCAGAGTCCGGGTTGACAGGTGGTCTTCAGGGCAGCATGTGGGCTTAGACCACTCGGCGGTGCCTGGAAATCCCAACTTGTGGCGGCGGGCGGGACGCGAACTCGCGTCCTGTAGGACGCCGCGGCCGCGCTAACTGGCTGACTGACTGATTTGCTGACTCCTAGAGACCAGCTGACTGATGAGCTGAGTGACTTGCGTACTGACTGACACTTGCCTCCTGACGGCCTGCATGTTGATTGACTGGTTGGTAGGTTGGTCAGTGGTGATGATGATGATGATGATAATGAAAACAATAATGGTGATAATAATAATAATAATGATAATAATAATAATAATAAATATAATAATAATAATAATAATAATAATAATAATAATAATAATAATAATAATAATAATAATAATAATAATAATAATAATAATAATAATAATAATAATAATAATAACTATTTGATATGAAAATGATTTGAGAGAGAGAGAGAGAGAGAGAGAGAGAGAGAGAGAGAGAGAGAGAGAGAGAGAGAGAGAGAGAGAGAGAGAGAGAGAGAGAGAGAGAGTCGCGTCTCTTTGACCTCTGTGACGTCGGCTGCTGCAGGTCAAAGGTCAAACGGGTCGTTAACCGGCATATTGACTTTGTACCTTCCTCTTGTTGTTGTTGTTGTTGTTGTTGTTGTTGTTGCTGATGTTATTATTATTACATAGGTGCTACTTGTCTTGCTCTGATATAGTCTCTGTTTTGTTGTTTTATCGCCGTCGCCATATCATTCTACATTATCACATGTTATCATCGTGCCTTGCATCACCCTTACGATACTCCTGTTCTTCATCACACTCACCATTTCTTCTCGTTCCGTGTTATTCCCATTCTTAGAGTTCACATTTTTTGCCGCGTCATGCTTCTGTTTATCCTTCGTAATTATTTTTCTTATTGGCATTACCATTTTAGTTTTTTTCTCTCAGGTGTTCGTTTTTTTTATCGGGATTATCAGGTTTCCATTTTCTTGTGACGATTCCCCCCAAAAAATATACCTAGGAAAACATTATATCATCAGCGTCACCTTCACCATTGAACGTCATCACCTTCACCATTAGTCCGTCATTGTCTGCAGGTCGTCACTATCCTATGTATTCACTCCCTGCTAATTGGCTGAACACAGGTACACACAGAGGGACAACACACCTGGGGAGGGACAGGGGCAAGAGTGGCTGAAGGGCGTATGACACTCCTCTCCCTCTCTCCTATCTGATCCTTTCCTTCCTCTTCCTCTTCCTACTCCCATTTCTTTATTTACTTTCCTTCTTTATATCGCCCTGATTCTTCTCTGTCACTCTCTCATGCTTCTACCTTTCCTTGTTTTTTCATTACGTTTTATCATGTTTCTTCTCTTTCTTGCCATCTCTTTCCTCCTCTCTCCCTTCTCCTTCTTCTTCATTATCTGCCATTCCCTTTATCTCTCCCTATTTCTTCTTATTTAGTATTATTTTGTTTCGTTTCCTATTCCTTGTGGATCGATCTTCCTTCCCTCCCTTCTTTCCTTTTTACATTCTTTACTTTGTTTTGAAGCCTAATTTGCTTTTCCATACCATACTGACCTTTCTTCTCCCTACCCCTCCCCTTCCCCCTCCCTTCCTTACCTTCCTCTCCTCCCCCCTACTTCCTCCCTCTTCCTCCTTTGCTTTACCGAGAAACATTTTAGGTTCACTTCACACACACACACACACACACACACACACACACACACACACACACACACACACACACACACACACACACACACACACACACACACACACACACACACACACACACACACACACACAGTGTTGAACAAAATAAGTAAACAAAAGATAAGAAGAAAAGGCAAAAAAAAAAAAGTTTGCGAGAAGTATAAATAGATAAAATATTAGAAAAAAAATAGATACGTTTACACTTAAGTATATACAAACACAAATAAATTCATACATGCAAAAATATACATTAATAGATCGAGATAGACATATTCAGATAGACAGACAGACACATTGACAGGCAGACAGATGGATATATGCGAAAGCCCAGAACATGAAGACAGGCGAGGAAGAAAAGAGGGAAGGAGGATACGAGTAAAGGAGGAAGAGGAGGAACAGGGGAAGCGAGTCACGTCTTTGTTTGCACTTCGGAAAGAAGAATTTTTATTTTATTTTTCCTCCGATGACTTAGAGAGAGAGAGAGAGAGAGAGAGAGAGAGAGAGAGAGAGAGGTGTTGGTTTGGGAGACAGAACATGTATAAAATGTTTCCTAGTCTCTCTCTCTCTCTCTCTCTCTCTCTCTCTCTCTCTCTCTCTCTCTCTCTCTCTCTCTCTCTCTCCAGACAACAGCCGTGGCTGCCCCCAAGGAGGACCATGTGGAGAGAGAGGTTCAGACTGCTGAGACCCTCAAGGAAAGACCAGACCAAGCGACAGAAACAGCAAGGCCTAGACGGACAACAGAAATGAAGGTGAAGAGGGCCCCCATCCGTATCATTGGAGACAGTATGATGAAGAATGCGCACTGGCACGTTAAGTGCAACATGGACGGCAGTGGCTGCACCAGCATGAGTGGTGCCCAGATCAGGAACATCAAGAAAAGAGTGCAGCATGATGCGGCCGACTTGAAAGACGGACTGCTGATCGTCCAGGGTGGTGGGAACGCCCTGGAGTACGTCGGACAGGAAGACACAGTGAAGGACGTAGTAGACTCTGTGAAGGCAGTGGAAGGAAAAGGAATGAAGGTTGCAGTTGTGGGAATTATGAGACGCCCAAGGGAAGGACCACAGTACGAGAGACTGCGCCGATCTACAAACAAGAGGATCCAAGAAGAAATGATGAAGATGAAGATTGAATGGACGCGAGGGAAGAAGGGCGACGTCAGCTTCATCGACATGGACGGAGTCCTGAGGGGAGATGCAGCGTTCGACGTGGATGGCGTGCACCTGAGCGGCAACGGGAACAGGAGGATGGGGGAGCGCCTGCGTGAATGGGTGCGGATGAAGTCACTGTATGCAGTGGGGACAGTTTGAACGGGTATAAATGACCTAGCACGGAGGAGTGGATACACAACCCAGGCAAGTGAAAGTATGAAGATTGGATGTTTGAATGTGAGGCTGGGGTGTGGGCAAACTGGAGGACAGGAGTAAGGAACTGGATGCATGGAAGTATGATATAATAGGCTTGACTGAGACACACCTGAGAGGAGACGTGCAGACTGAGGGGAGGGAGTATATGATGATTGGGAAGGGGCGAAAGAAACAGGAGACTATGGGAGGAGGCGTAGCCTTCCTCCGCAAAAATGAGAATCTGAAGGTGGAAGAGCTAGATGTAGGTAACAGTGCTAGCAGAAGATGTATTGGCCGTGAGTGTGGAATGCAAGAATAAAAAGGGCAGACTAGAAAGAGTAGTTATGGTTGTGTATATGACTGTAGAAGGTGAAAGAGCAGTAAGGAAAACAGGGAAAGTACAATATCCTTAGAAAAGTTGTGAGAGAGCATGCAGGAGAGAGAGTGATTGTTATGGGTGATATGAATGCACATACAGGTATGTTAGGTGAACGTATAAATCGGAATGGAGAAATGCTAGCTGAGTTTGTAAGTGAAATGAACTTAGAGAACCTGAATGAAACTCTGGCTGAGGGACGTGTGACCTGGAGTGCAAGAAATCAGGAGTCTGCGATTGATTATGTACTGGTAAATGGGAGAATGCGCGAATGTGTGTCTCGTATGTGGATAGATGAAGGAATGATTGATATTGTGTCTGACCATAATATGTTGACCGTGGAGTGCGGGCTGAAAGGTAGAAATGAAATGAAAGAAAAGGACAGGAAGAAGAAGTGGAGACTGAGAGATGTAGGGTGGGAAAATTTTCAGGTAGACTTGAGTGAAAGAAATTGGGAGCTGGGTAGTTTGAATGATGTGGACGCTTTGAATGAAAGGCTCGTAGAGAATGTGAGAGGAGCTGCAGTCCAACATGTAGGGTATGTGAGAACGAATGGTAGAAAGCGTGTAAAGGAAACCGTGGTGGAACGATGATATTGGGACAGCTAGAAAGAACGAAAGAGACTAAATAGACTGTGTAGACGAATGAGGAGAAGGAGGCAAGAAAGCGAAGAAGCTGAGGTGAATAACAGAATGCATGGGAAAGCTACGTGAGACACCAACGACTGACAAAGCGAAAGATCATGAGTGCAAAGGTTCAGTGTGAAAGAAGTGTGATTCAGACCCTGAGAGAGAAAGGGCTTGAGGGAGGTCGTGAGTGGTATAGATTCCTGAGAGGTGAGAGGATGAGTGACAGTGAGAATGTGGAAAGTCTGAAGGTGAATGGTGAAAAATTACAGATAAGGAGAAAATGAGGGAGTCAATTAGGAATTTTGGGAAGAAATAGGAGGAGTAGGGGAAGTATTTGGGGTGAGAGAAGGATGTGTAACTATGGAGAGGAAAGATGCAAATGAGCTGAATGAAAGGATCAGTAGGGAGGAGGTTGAGAGATGTGAAAAGACAGAAGAATGGTAAGGCTGCAGGACCAGATGAGATCCCGTATGAGTTGTATAAAATGGAGGTGAGGCTGTGATTGAGAGGATGACTGAGTTATTCAACCAGGTATGGGAAGAAGAGAGTGCCAAGTAAATGGAATGAATGTAGAGTGACTCTGATCCACAAGGGCAGGCATAAGAGTAAGCAGGAATTAAAGAACTATAGGCCAATCTCTCTGGTAAACTCAATAGGAAAATCTTTAGTGCTGTGTTGAATGAAAGGTTATGTAAATGGATTGAGAGTGCCAGGGTGCTGGGTGAGGAGCAGAACGGATTCCAGTGGACAGGCGAGCAGAAGATAATATGTTTGTTGTAAATGAGCTGATTGAAAGGAAAAGAGAGAGGGAGGAAACTGTACTTAGGCTTCCTAGATATAGAGAAAGCTTATGACAGGGTGAATAGAGATGTGTTATGCAGAGTGCTTGAAAAAGTTGGGCTGAGTGATAAGATGGTTAACATAATTAGAAGTATGTATGTAGGTACAAGAGCAAAGTATAGACTAGGTGATCTAGAGACAGGTTGGGTGAAGAGTGAAAGAGGAGACAAGGCTGTATATTATCACCAACATTATTTAGTCTTTTCACAGAGGAATTAGCAGTCAGAATGAGGAGAATGAATGCAGGAGTGAGAATTGAGAGGATAAAGTATGTGTGTTGTTGTATGTGGATGATGTGGTGGTTATGAGTGAGTCTGCTGAAGAACTACAGAGTCTCCTAGATGTGGTAGGGGTTATGGAAGGGATTTTGGGGTTAGGTTCAGTAGTGAGAAGAGCAAAGTAATGATAGTGAATAGGTCAGAGGATGAGAGAGAAACAACTTGGAGACTGGAAGGGATGAGTTGGAACAGACGGAAGAATACAAGTATCTAGGGGTGTGGATGGAGGTAAATGGATGCGGCAGGGCCAAGAATGTAAGATAAGTATGGCAAACCAGTGGGTAGGCCGTTTAGGGAGTGCAGCGAGGATGAGAGCGAGCAAGTATGATGTCATCCGTGAGGTTTGGAAGAGTGTGTCCTGAGCATTATGTATGGAATGGATGTGATGACATGGAATGACAGTGAGATAGAAAAATTGGAAGTGGGGCAGAATAGGTAGCAAGAATGGCACTGAATGCACCAAGGTATGCAGCAGTAGAGGCTCTTAGGGGGACATGGGATGGAGCACGTTTAGGGAAAGACTAGTAAAGGCAACCTTGAGATATAAAGTGAGACTGGAACAAATGGAGGATGCAAGATTAGCAAGGAAAAGTATACTTGTGGAGGATAAGAGATGGCAAATGGGCGAATAAATGTGGGCGAATGATAGACAGGAATGTTATGCTAAGTAGGTGGGTGTACCGACCCTTTGAAGATAGACAGAATGTGTTTGAATGGAGAATAACAAACAGAAATGGAGAGGGGCTTGAGTAGGATGTAAGAAAGTGGAAGAATGTGATAGATATGGCAGTAAAAGATGAGGGATTGAGCAAGTGGAAGAATGAGATGAATAGAAAGGAAACCCTTGACTGGTACAGGGAGAAAGAGGCCCAAAAGTGTGAGGTGTGGTATGAAGGAAGCCTGGGAGGTGATTTTCTTTACCGTGCTAGAGCAGTCTTTGGATCTGATTGCAAGGAACTGTAGATGATCTGAGTCCCATAGCAAAGTATGCCAGATGTGTGACAGGGTGTGGACAGACTGTGCAGCATGTAGTGCTGGAATGCAAGAAGTATGACAGGGAGAGAACGAAGATGATGCATGTGTTTTGAGCGAGATGGGACGTGATGTAAACGGGAGGACTGGAAGGAGTGGATGGTGCTGCTGCTGGGGCTCAGTGGAGAGACGAGTGGACGAGTGATTGAGGCAGTGAAAGAGTTCTTGGAGGGCATGTGGCGTGAAAGATGCAGGCAATGATATCTTGCCCGAGAACATTGACTTCCCGCATGTTTTTTTTCTTTCACAGGAGCTGCCGATCTGTCTCCATCAACTACCTTTCATAGGGTGGGGTAGGCCGAAGTGTTTTTTTTTTTTTTTTTTTGTGAGAGGGAGCATTATTAGAGCTGCTGCTGGGGAAGAACTCATAGTTTTTGTTTTTTTAAATAACTAATGCCAATTTGGGACTTAATACTCTATCAGTTTCCTATCACACCACTCTTCCTCCTTCAATTGCTGTCATTATATTCACAGACTTAGAAAGATACCGACATCATAATCATCAGGCCACTGCTGTGTTTGCATGGTAACAATGAATCATAATTTCGTGGGTTCCAAATATGCCAGAGGGGAAAGAAACTCCTAGATCAGGGAGATACTAAAGATAGTGATAAGGACCAGGTTCTTTTCGAGATGGCTACCATAAGCTTCCCCTCCGCTCTCCCCCTCCCGCAGGCCCTTAGGACCCTGCCAACATCCTGGTGGTCAACCTCGCGCCCTGTCTGATCTCATAATGCTTACCACGAACGTTCCTTTCTTTACACCGTTACAACTGTTTGCAGTTGGTGTTTGGATGTTCAGCGCCCAGTACTGTGAGATCTACGCCTGTCTCGTGAGTCGTCAACTACACTTGTGCTGATTTATCCGTTCAAAGAAATCCCACGGCAGGTAGGATGGCTACAACATTAAGCAATTAAGTCGCCATTACTACATACTAAATTGAGGTTACTGCCGGGAGAGAGAGAAAAAAGTTTTACTACATCTTATCACCTGTACGGGACACACACAATACAATATGTTATGTGAGTAATGCGCAAAATCCATGGGCCAAAATAAACAAAACCATGTTTATTATTCAATGAAACACGTACTTATGCAATCCTCCTTTTGGCTAAGTATTACAGCGCTCAACTCAATTGCGGCAATGACATTCATTCCCTCATCGGCCCTTCCCTCCAGATACAGGAGCTATCACTGGCGTGCAGCATCTGGCTGTTGTGCATGATCCTCCTTCGACAGGTACAACATTATCTGCAACGGTTTCAACGGCCCTGCTGACCTCTGGCAAGGCCATCCTTTTTGCCTTCATCAGCTGATCGGTTGAGGCCTTCTGCGCCTTCCTTCTTCGGCTGGGGCATCCACATCCTGAGGGAATTGGACTCCTGCAGCTACGACTACTTCACACAGGGCGACTTCAGCGTAAGTCCTTCACAACGCTTGTGGCAATTGCTGGCCATTACTCTGCAACCTGAGACACGCATGTCGTAATTTTATGGGCCCTCTTCATATTAACCCAATTTAACTCATTCTCACCAACAGACTAGGAGCCACAATATGTTCATCTTCATCTTCGACTATTTTCCTCTCCGGCCGCTTGTCATCATCTTCTCACGTTCCTCATCGTGAAGGCTATCTTCATCACGAGGCCTGCCATGCACTTTTACAGGCCATGAAGATGAACGTGTCCACCCTCCTTCCAACGTGAGTTGCTCCAGTAAACTGCATCAACATCCTTGACGCAATAATCTCTGGGAGACCCTGTATGCCGCTGCAGGAACACTCCACACATATTCTAAGGAGCTGACAATATAATTAACTCAGGAGGGGAGGCGCCACGCCCTAATATTAATCAACACATCTTCCTCTGCCCCGCAGGGCTGTCCGATGCCAAGCGTGCCGAAATCCGCATCGCTAAGACTGCCCTCAACGTTTCAATCTGTGGTTCATTTGCTGGACCCCCTCATGTGCCGTCATCAGTCTTGCAGGTACCGTCCCCACCTCACCTGCATTCTCACGTCTTTCATATGGTGATACAATCACTTTTAGTAGTCAATATAGGGTTGTATAATACACACTTCAGTCATTGGTTAAAATTAAAAAGCCATAGCCACAAGTAATATATCAGAGTAACTAAATCATAATTATATGAATGTGTTTGACTGAGGAGGTGTGCTTAGGTGTGGGTGTGCAGTAAGGGAGAGGAACTCTGCTGTCCGTTGCCTTTTCTGTAACCTTCTACACTGTATTTTGGGTGACACTAGTGGCATCACTCACCTCTGAGGCTTCCATGATCCTCTGGTTGCCCGATCTGAGCCCTGGCCCGCTAGGCTCTGATTGCTCCTACAGTCCTGCTTCACAACCCTGTGTTGGTGTCACCCAAGTACCTGTGTCCTGTTCAGAGTCATGCTCTGCACCCACACACTGTTACCTTCACACCCACAGGACATTCAACTTCTTCCCAATGGAAAAAAACTACCATCGTTCCTCGAGCCTTAGTAAAGAAAAAAAATAGTACCTTGTAACTGAAGATATGAAGCAGCACTTGTCTCAGGTGCCTCTTCAATTAGGGAAGCAAAGTGTTATGCCCCCTCATTGTACTCTAACTTAATGGATCACACATAAAACTACTATTTTCCTAATAATTATCCATACCTCACATATCATGTTGTGTTGTTTGTGTTTACCCTTGTTAACTCAACAGAGCACTCTCTCCTCCGACAGGCCATCACCCAGTACTTGTCCATGTTCTTATGGTTTGCAGTGCAGACGGAAACGAAGAGCAACGACGATTCTCGGTCGAACTCCACTGTGGCCCAGGACAAGGTCCAAACCATCGGACTAAGCGACCACCACAACAGCCTGCTAAAGATTGGATGAAATGTTGCATGCGTTTTCCTTCCATGATTCTGACACAGGAATTCAGAAACATAAGAACAGAAATTTTCTTTCGTTCTTTAATCCTGTCTTTCCTCCCCATGGCAGACTCTGACTTCCCACTGATTGAATGAACCTTCGAGTAAGTACTTGGATATTGAGTACGATCCCTCGACGAATTCCTCAAACCTTATAACAGAGGCCTCTTGGTTATAAAACCACTCAATAAACCTCAGCAATTCCTTTACTCTGCCTTTGTCTTCTGCCTCCATGCCTATTCTAGTCTACTGACAAGCTTTATTACATCAGGAAGTAAGATCAATTTGTTTATTCACTGGCAAATGTGACCGGCTTTGATAAAAAAAAAATAACTTCCTGCAAAAATACTATCACACCACAGGTGAAGAAAGTACTATATATATGGAATAAAATAGGTATTTCAAGCAATATGTATGAATCAATCTCAGACTGGAATTCACTGGTGAATTTCCTCCATTGTCTCATCCATCACCAGAGAGTAGTTCAGCGTCTCTAAAGCTAAAGACAGATCCTCTTCTATCCACACCACACCACATTCACACAACACACACTTTACCTTCCCAAAATCAAAATTCAAAATGTATGAACCATAACCATCCTCGAATCCACGCCTGTATGGGGAGGCAATTTCCCAGGAGGACTCCCTTCTGGCTTCCATTAGAGTTGATAACTCCTGTGAACTCTCTTTCAACAATTCTGCAACATCTGCGGTCTTCGTTCTAATTTTCATTCTGTGGGAACACCATCTCCTCCTCTAAACCTCCACCTTCTTCCTCACCAAAACACAGGTTTCTGAGGCTACTGACAGTAATCTCTACTCACTTCTCCTACTATCTCTATCCCAAATTTCAATCCAAAGCTGGAATTTGCCCTCTACTCCAATTAGAATTACATGACCTTGATCTGGTGCCCACCTTTAACCTTGACTCTTCTGAGTTTTCCACCATCTGGCTAGACTCATTGTCATTCTATTACTAAATACATCTGTGCTGTTTATCTCTCACCTCACATCTACTAACTATGAAAAATTCTTTTGACTATTTGAACTCTAAAGTGAGCACATCCTCATCTCTTCCTTCTCCTGAAATTCCATTTTGGGAGATTTCAATGTTCACTCACCACCTTTGGCTTTCATCCTTTCACTGATCAGCCTGGTGAACAAGCTTCACAACTTTGCTCTCCTGAACAATCTAGAGCAGTTGGTGTCAGCACCCCTACACGTATTCTGATCCACGTCTGGTACTGGAGACAGGCCCAACATACTAGACCTCTTCACTTACCTCTAACCCTTCTGCTTACTTCTGTCAAACTGTTCTCTCCTCCGTTGGGCCTCCTGATCACAACCTTGTTTCTGTATCCTTCTGGAACCCATCCATCCCTGTACATCCTCTGGACCCACTGAAGAGGCGATGCTTCTGGTATTTTGCTTCAGCTGGTAACGACCCTGAGGATGCATTCTCTTCCGATTCCCGTGGAATGATTACTGCTTCCAGAGAGACTTCCCTGTGTGCCCAGCGCTTCACAGAGGTGATTGTCTCTGGAATGGGAGGCATACATTCCACGTATTTTCTACTCCCATGCTAAAAAGCCTTGGTTTAATCACGCTTGTTCTTGTGCTATCAAAGATATAGAGGCAGCCACAAAGGTACCAGAGCCTTGAACTCCCAACTATGATCTTTATTATTTCCTGCCCGGAATCGTAACCAAATCTATCTTCAAAACTACTAAAAACTCTGTTATCCATAGCAAATGTCATCTAGCTTTCTTCACCAACCAGAGACTTCTGGCACTTAGCTAAACATATCTCCTCCAATTTCACTCCTTCATCTTTCCCTTCTCTCTAACTCCTGACGGCAAAATTGCTGTACGACTAATTCTATCTCTAAATTGAACTCCTTCTCTAAAATTCTTGTAACAACTCCACTCTGACGATTCTGCATATTCCTCCTACTCATCCCCTACTATTAACTCCTGTTCTACTTGCCTGTCCATGATTGGGAAGATTTTCATAATTCTGTCACTGTCTCTGCCTATCCCTGTCCTTATGCTGGACCTGATGGAGGTTTCCTATTGTCCTTAAAACTTTCATCTAAATCCGTGCACTGTGCTCCCTGTTGGACGCCCTGGTCCAAAACTCTTTCGTCTCTGCCTGATCAACATCTACCTTTCCTTCCCCTGCTGAAGTATGACTACAATTCCCCTATGCCTAATAAGGTATGGGCGTTCTACTGGCGATCTTCTTGCTCTCTTAACTGACTTGGTCATCCTCTCTTAGCTGTTTCGGTGAAACTTTATCAGTTGTTCTAGACATATCGAAAGCCTTCGATAGAGTATGGCACAAGTCTTTGCTTTCAAACTGCTCTCTTTCGGATTATATCCTCTCTGTTCCTTTATCTCCAGTTTCCTTTCCGGCCAGTTCTATCTCTGTGGTGGTAGACGGTTACTGTTCGTCCCTAAACCTATCAACAGTGGTGTCCCACAGGGCTCTGTCCTATCACCCACTCCTCCTTTATTCATCAGTGATCTTTTTTCCATAACAAACTGTCCTATCCATTCATACGCTGACGCCTCCACTATGCATTATTCGACTTCTTTCAATAGAAGGCCATCCCAACAGGAAGTACACGACTCCAGACTGGAGGTTGCAGAACGCTTAACCTCAGACCTTGCTATCATTTCCGATTGGGGTAGAAGCAACCTTGTGTCCTTCAATGCCTCAAAAACTCAATTTCTCCACCTATCAACTCGACACAATCTTTCAAACACCTATCCCCTATTCTTCGACAACACTCGCCTGTCACCTTCTTCAACACTAGATATCCTCGGTCTATCCTTAACTCAAAATCTTAACTGGAAACTTCATATCTCCTCTCTCGCTAATCAGTTTCCTCGAGGTTGGGCGTTCTGTATCGTTTCCGTCAGTTCTTCTCCCCCGCACAGTTGCTATCCATATACAAGGGCCTTGTTCGCCTTCACGTGTGGGGGGGCTCCACTCACACAGCTCTTCTAGACAGAGTGGAGTCTAAAGTTCTTCGTCTCATCAGCTCTCCTCCTCCTACTGATAGT
>NC_066527.1:9728259-9765759 GCF_024679095.1 Eriocheir sinensis
TCTCAAGGTTGCCTTTACTAGTCTTTCCCTAAACGTGCTCCATCCCATGTCACCCCTAAGAGCCTCTACTGCTGCAAACCTTGGTGCATTCAGTGCCATTCTTGCTACCCTATTCTGCCCCACCTCCAATTTTTGTATCTCACTCTCATTCCATGTCATCACATCCATTCCATACATAATGCTCGGGACAGCCACACTCTTCCAAACCTCACGGATGACATCATACTTGCTCGCTCTCATCCTCGCTGCACTCCCTAAACGGCCTACCCACTGGTTTGTCAAACTTATCTTTACATTCTTGGCCCTGCCGCATCCATTTACCTCCATCCACACCCCTAGGTACTTGTATTCTTCGGTCTGTTCCAACTCATTCCCTTCCAGTCTCCAAGTTGTTTCTCTCTCATCCTCTGACCTATTGACTATCATAATCTTGCTCTTCTCACTACTAAATCTAACACCAAAATCTCTTCCATAGCCCCCTACCACATCTAACATTCTTTGTAAGTCTCCCGCAGAGTCACTCAAAATCACAACATCGTCCGCATACAACAACACACACAACTTGTCCTCTCCAACTTTCACTCCCGCATTCATTCTTCTCATCCTAACTGCCAGCTCCTCTGTATACAGGCTAAATAATGTTGGTGACAGAATGCAACCCTGCCTCACTCCTCTCTCGCTCTTCACCCAGTCTGTCTCTAGGCTCCCTAACCTGTATTTAGCTCTTGTGCCTGCATACATACTCCTAATTATGTTCACAAACTTATCACTCAATCCAATCTGCTCCAGCACCCTACACAACATACTCCTATTAACCCTGTCGTAAGCTTTCTCTATGTCTAGAAAACCTAAGTACAACTTTTCTCCTGCTCTCTTTTTCCTTTCAATCAGTTCATTCACCACAAACATATTATCTTCAGCTCTCCTGTCAACCCGGAAACCATTCTGTTCCTCACCTAATACCCTATTCCTCTCAATCCATTTACACAACCTTTCATTCAGCACTGCACAAAAAACTTTCCCTACTGTGTTTACAAGGGAGATTGGTCTGTAATTCTTAAGCTCCTGTCTACTCTTGTGTCCACCCTTATGTATCAAAGTCACCTTACATTCATTCCACTTGCTCGGCACTCTCTCTTCCTCCCACACCTGGTTAAATAAGTCAGTCATTCTGTCAATAACACTCTCACCACCATTCTTATAAAGCTCGTACGGGATATCATCTGGTCCTGCTGCTTTTCCATCCTTCTGTCTCTTAATACACCTCTCAACTTCCTCCCTACTGATCCTTTCATTCAGCTCAGTTGCATCTTTCCTCTCCATGGTCACACCCGCTTCTCTCACGTTCATTTCTTCACCCACTCCTCCTATTTTCTCCCAAAACTCCTTGACTGCCTCCCTCATTTTCTCTTCATCTGTAATTGTTACACCATCCACCTTCAGTCTTTCTACATTTCCACTGTCACTCATCCTCTCACCTCTTAGGAATCTATACCATTCACGGCCACCCTCAAGCCCCTTCTCTCTCAGGCTCTGAATCACACCTCTTTCGCAGTCAACCTTCGCACTCATAATCGTTCGTTTCGTCAGTCGCTGCTGCCTAACATATCCTTCCCATGCATTCTGATACGCACCCTCAGCTTCCTCGCTATCATGTCTCTTTCTCTTCAGCCGCCGACACAGTCTATTCAACCTCTTCCGCTCCTTCCTTGCTTCTCTAACACTTGCATTCCACCACGGTTTGCTCACACGCTTTCTACCATTCATTTTGACATACCCAATGCTGCGGACTGCAGCTTTTCTTACATTCTCTACAAGCCTCTCATTCAGTGCATCCACATCCTGCACACCATCAAACTCCCAGTTTCTTTCACTCAGATCTACCTGGAAATTCTCCCATCCTACATCTCTTAACCTCCACTTCTTTTTTCTGACCTCTTGTCATTTCATTCTTACCCTTCAACATGCACTCTACTGTCAACATATTATGGTCAGACACAATATCGATCATTCCCTCCTCATCTATCCACATGCGAGACACACATTCACGCATTCTTCCATTTACCAACATATAGTCAATCGCTGACTCCCTGGTCTCTCGCACTCCAGGTCACCCGTCCCTCTGCCATAGTTTCATTCAGGTTCTCCAGATCCATATCACTTGCAAACTCGGCTAACATTTCCCCATTCCTGTTCATGCGTTCACCTAGCATACCCGTGTGTGCGTTCATGTCACCTAAAATAATCACTCTCTCTCCTGCATGCTCCCTTACAATTTTTCTAATGGTGTTGTACTTCACCCTGTTCTCCCTAACTGCCCTTTCACCCTCCACAGTCATGTACACAACAACCATTACTACTCTCTCTGGTCTGCCCTTCCTATCCTTGCATTCCACTCTCACAGCCAAAACATCCTCACTGCCAGCACTGTTTCCTACATCCAACTCTTCCATCTTCAAGTGCTTTCGGTGGAGAAAGGCTACGCCTCCTCCCATCATCGTCTGTTTCTCGCGGCCCTTTCATAACATCACATACTCACTCTCCTCAGACTGTACCCTACCTCTAAGGTGTGTTTCAGTCAGACCTACCACATCATACTTCCATTCATCCAGCTCCTTGCACACGTCCTCATACTTCCCCACCCCCCAGCCTCTCACATTCAAACATCCAATTTTCATGCATTCACTCGCCTGGTTGGTGTCTTCACTTCTCCGCACTAGGGCACTCGGGCCCATTCAAACAGCCTCTACCGGACGGAGGGACTTCATTTTCACCCACTCACACAGCCGCTGTCCCATCCGTCTCGGAGGAAGAAGAAGAGGAAGAAGAAAAAGAAGAAGAGGAAGAGGAAAAAGAAGAGGAAGAAGAAGAGGAAGAAGAGGAAGAGGAAGAAAAAGAAGAAGAGGAAGAAGAAGAAGAAAAAGAAGAAGAAAAGGAGTAAAAAGAAGAAGAAGAAGAAGAAGAAGAAGAAGAAGAAGAAGAAGAAGAGGAGGAGGAGGGAGAAGAAGAAAAGGAGGAGGGAGAAGAAGAAGAGGAGGAAGAAGAAGAGGAAGAGGAAGAATAAGAGGAAAAAGAAGAGGAAGAAGAGGAAGAGGAAGAAGAAGAAGTAGAGGAAAAAGAAGAGGAAGAAGAAGAAGAAGAGGAAGAGGAAGAAGAAGAGGAAGAAGATTAACAGCGAGGGACATAGATGATGCGTGTGTACGATATTTGTTTTGAGAGTGGAGATGTCTCCATTCTTCCTCCAAGCCTGTGACAAGCGACAGAGGGAGGGAGGAAGGTAGGTAGGGAGGGAGGAAGGGAAAGAGAGTTACTTCCGCCTTATATATATATATATATATATATATATATATATATATATATATATATATATATATATATATATATATATATATATATATATATATATATAGATATAGAAATACGCTTTATTTTTTTATTTTCCACAAGCTTCTTTTCACTTTTTATTCACTATTGTTTTACACTATTGATTCGGTACCAGTACTTAGTGTTAATGAGCGTTATCGTTGTTCAGATAAATGAGTACGATGCTAGGCGTTACAGGCGCGAAAATTTGAAAACGTCGGATTGGATAGGGTTAACATGAACATGACATGTTGTTGTTCTGCACTACGCTACTAATTAAAATAAAATAAAAATCCAGGATATCAGTGTCCTCCCCACACTCATGAGTGTCGAAGGGTCCGCTATGTACAACTACATTAATACTTCAATGAGCCCTCAGGCCATCCATGTGTGATACGAAGCAACCATCTGCTTTCTGGATAGTGCACACCTGAAGCCCCAAATACACTGCCGAATTTTGGCTCACGAATGTGCGCGAATATGCAAGTCATCCTGTGTCGCGAACAAGTTCGGCATCTTTCTTGCCTGTTCTTGGCCGTTCGAGGACATGTCTGCGTCCACCACACGACTTTTGACAGTTGGTCACGACCGCCACGAAAGTTTCATGTTGCATGAAAAATTCGCGGTCGTTCACGGAATGTACACGAATGCAAAATGGACGCCGAATTGTCGCCGACATGTCGCCGACATGTCGCAGACAATTCGGCGTCCGATTCGCGGTGTTCGGCGAATTGTCGCCGAATTTTGACTGTTGAAATTTAAATTTTATTGGCAAATTTGTCGCCGACATGTCGCCGACTATTCGGGGACATGTCTCCGACATGTCGCCGAATGGCCAAGACTATTCGGGTACATGTCCCCGAATATTCGGCGAATTAATCACGACACGGCAAACGGGTCGGGGTGGGAGGCGTACACGGGGGTCTGTCTATCTATCTATCTATCTATCTATCTATGCATCTCTCTCTCTCTCTCTCTCTCTCTCTCTCTCTCTCTCTCTCTCTCTCTCTCTCTCTCTCTCTCTCTCTAAAAATATATATATATATATATATATATATATATATATATATATATATATATATATATATATATATATATATATATATATATATATATATATATATATATATATATATATATATATATATATATATATATATATATATATATATATATATATATATATATATATATATATATATATATATATATATATATATATATATATATATATATATATATATATATATATATACGGAATAAAATAATACTATAATAATAGATAGTAAACATGAAAATATGAAAAACAAGAAGAATCATGAATATATAAAATAGGTATGGAACTAACATTTTCATTTATTTCATAACTAATTCACTATTTATTACTTTATTTATTTTTAATATCATTATTCTGCCATTATTTAACCTTTGTTTCATTTTCAGTTATTTAGATTTATTTCTTCTTTCAGTTACTGGTTTGTTTACTGATATTACGTAAACATTCATTCATTCTAAAATATTTGAAGGAGAGTAAAACAAAAACAAGTCACATTTATACATTTTATTACACATACTATCATACATATTACCACACATATTACCACACATGGTATTTACTCGCCCACAATTCTGTCCTGCCAGACCACTGCTCCCCGGGTGTTGTAGTAGTCCATGAGGTTAGCGCGGTTTCCCGTGCTTTTATATGCCACATGGGCATCAGATGATCAGCTGTCAGAAATCTTGGCACTGTCGGAGAATTGTCCCCGACATGTCGCCGACACTTCGGGGACATGCGAAGACAATTCGAAGACTTGTCGCCAGTTATTCCGCGACAAAAAAAACGTTAAAATTTCAGATTTTGAGCTCGGCGACATGGACGCCGAATAGTCGGCGACATGTCTCCGAACTGTCCCCGAATTGTCTTGAGCATTCGCCGACATGTCGCCGAATGGTCACGAACTGTAAGAATCTTGGTCATGTCGGCGAACCGGTCGCCGAATTTTTTCACGAACTGATTCGGCGTCAAGTTCGTGCTTTGATACTCTTCTGGAAAGAGCTGAAACATGTGTTAATACAACAAATTTATTATTTATGTATTTATACTTAAACCTTCGCTACAATGAATCTAAAAATTATGTCTGTGTTACCAGAGCATGAATTTGCTTATCAAACTTCACACGAAAGTGTTATAGCCCCATGGTGTACAGCGCGCCCCAGGCTAAAGCCCCAAATACACTGCCGAATTTTGGCCACGAACTTGACGCCGAATCAGTTCGTGAAAAAATTCGGCGACCGGTTCGCCGACATGACCAAGATTCTTACAGTTCGTGAGCATTCGCCGACATGTCGGCGAATGCTCAAGACAATTCGGGGACAGTTCGGAGACATGTTGCCGACTATTCGGCGTCCATGTCGCTGAGCTCAAAATCTGAAATTTTAACGTTTTTTTTTTTTGTTGTTGTTGCGGTATAACTGGCGACAAGTCTCCGAATTGTCTTCGCATGTCCCCGAAGTGTCGGCGACATGTCGGGGATAATTCTCCGACAGTGCCAAGATTTCTGACAGCTGATCATCCGATGCCCATGTGGCATATAAAAGCTCGGGAATCCGCGCCTACCTCATGGACTACTACAACACCCGGGGAGTAGTGGCCTGACAGGACAGAATTGTGGGCGAGTGTCCGGGTTGATGGGTGGTCTTCAGGACTGCATGTGGGTAGTTTTAAGCCACTCGGCGGTGACTGAAAAATCCGAGTGGTAGCGTGAGGATTCGAACCCGCGTCGTCCATCACGCGGCGAATGTGGGTCCAGTACGCTACCAGCTCGGCCACCGCTTACCCTTTATATATATATATATATATATATATATATATATATATATATATATATATATATATATATATATATATATATATATATATATATATATATATATATATATATATATATATATATATCTATATATATATATATATATATATATATATAGTTCTATGTCTATATATATATATATATATATATATATATATATATATATATATATATATATATATATATATATATATATAGATAGATAGATAGATAGATAGATAGATAGATAGATATAGATATAGATAGATAGATAGATAGATAGATAGATATAGATAGATAGATAGATAGATAGATAGATATAGATAGATAGATAGATAGATAGATAGATAGATAGATAGATAGATAGATAGATAGATAGATAGATAGATAGATAGATATAGATAGATAGATAGATAGAAGGGCAGTAGTTGAGTGTTCTGTGTGAGCACGCGCTTGTGGTTAACAGATAACATGAAATTTCTTTGCGGCAACACAGGCCGACAGCCACCCCCGCAGCGTTCAGGGACGACGCGCGTTACGTTTATCGTTCGTTCAATGGCGGTCACAGTCCAGGGCACAATTACTCAGCAATTTTCTTACAGCGACACAGTTTATCTTTAGCATTGCTCTCACGATTCATTTGTAAGGTAATAAAAAATACCAGATGTGTGGCTCCCGCGGTCTGGTTATTACAATGTTCTCTATTTCTGAAGAAATGGCGGCGCAATGATTAGACTATCGTTACATTTATAAAAGTAGTTCTGGTTCTTCCATACTCTGAATGACCTTATTCTAGAGCCTAAGTAAATCATGGGTCACGCAGCTGCCACTACAAAGGGCAGTTGTCCGCAAGAGTGTACAATTAGAGGGAGCGGTCAATTAGCCTACCACTGGAGTAGACGAAGAAGCCTTTTTTTTTTTTTTTTTTTTTTTACGTGAGATCACTGGGACACAGCAGCCGTCTGCATCTCCATCATTAATTTTGTTGTCACAATTTTTGACGTTTGACTACAGTGTGTTGAATACTGAAATAATTTATCATGCTGAAAGATCATTTGATGTGTTTTATTTAAGTAGCAGTTCTCCAACTCCCAGTATATTTGGGCATTACCTTGAGTATCTTACACTTCTGTGCCTCTCGGGTTTAGTGGTTATAGTCAATCTAGGAGAAATTGGCGGACGGGGGTGATCACGCGTGGGTCTCTCCTTCCGTACCACGCTGCTTCATCTCTGTCTCCAGTTGTAGGATTAGAGTTCAGGTGTGAAGTGGACCACCATTAGCCTCCCTTCATTTCCTCCTCCTCCTCCTCCTCCTCCTCCTCTCTCTCTCTCTCTCTCTCTCTCTCTCTCTCTCTCTCTCTCTCTCTCTCTCTCTCTAAGACAACATATATGTGATACATTCCATAAAATTAAATGAAAATGAGATGTGGAGAGGCAGGGAGAGAGAGGGGTGGGAGAGGCAGGGGCGGGACACCTAGTGAGCCTTCCATGACCTTGAGAGAAGTGACCTGGCTCAGGGTTGAGCGATATGACAACGTTGGAATACAACAATGTCAAGTGTCGTGGTATTTATACAAATCTTTGTTATTATCTTAAAAACGAAACAATCTTTACGCTATATGACCTTATTCGATTATCCAGCTATTCAATTAAATTCATTTAAAGGTAGTAAATAGCTGACATATGAGAGGAAGCGAGAGGTGTTAAGAGTATGTGGCAAGGTGCAGGGCTTAGCTGACACGCAGCTGTCACCCCCAAGTCCGCCAGTTTCAAATAGATTGACTATAGGAAATATTATTTCCTTTCTTAGGCCTTCCCATTGGCCAAGCCGCACCCACCCAAAGCCAATCCCATACGTTCTGAGGGGGGTGGGGTGAGGGAGCCCCCTCTCGCCATCCAAGCCCGAGATGACTATAAGGTTCCCACCCACTCGTGTCGCCACATTAAAAACTGGAAATTCCCACGCGTCCACCCAAGTTTTCCCACAAATTCCCACAAAGTCATCCTAGATTCTCACATAATATCCCACAAAATACGTTTTCTACAAAAAAATCAACTTACCCAAGCATATTTATATGAAGACAGCAGGGTTATTTTTTTTTCAGCCAGAGGAGGGCGGCGTAAAGAAAAAAAGAAAACAATATGAAAAAGAAAGCCCGCTACTTACTGCTCCTAAATAGAATAGAGTAGCCAAAAAGAGAAATCAGTTTCGGGAGGAGAGGTGTCCTGATACCCTCCTCTTGAAAGAGTTCAAGTCGTAGGCAGGAGGAAATACAGATGAGGGAAGATTGTTCCAGCGTTTACCAGAGTGAGGGATGAAAGAATGAAGATGCTGGTTAACTCTTACATAAGGGGTTTGGACAGCATAGGGATGAGCTTGATCAGAAAGTCGTGTGAGGCGAGGCCGCAGAATGGGGGGAGACATGCAGTTACCAAGTTCAGAAGAGCAGTCAGCGTGAAAATATCGATAGAAGATAGAAAGAGAGGCAACATCGCGACGGAATTTAGGAGGTAGAAAACTATCAGTAAGTAGAGGTGGGCAGGTACCGGTACCAGTACCGGTACTAACGGTACCAGCTAAACGGTACGGTACCGGTACCAGATTCCTCGGTACCGGTATCAGTTGCTCGGATTTATTTATTGGATTTATTGATAATTCTTCATGTCCGATTTTTTTTTTAGGTTGCTAATAAATATTGTTATTGTTATTAGACTATGATCGAGTACATCCATAATAACTATACATGCTATTTTTATCGAAAAATAAATATTCACTTCATTCAGAGAGAGAGAGAGATCACCACTTAGTAAGTGGATATCTCGGTGATATGGGTAGTGGGTACTCGATCATAGTCTAATAACAATAACAATATATATTAGCGTTTTCTAAAGACTCGTGGGACTCACTAACTTTTAACCCAAGACTTCGTTTTCTTTTTACTTGCCACTGTTAAATTTGTATGACTCGTTAACTTTTAGAGAGAGAGAGAGAGAGAGAGAGAGAGAGAGAGAGAGAGAGAGAGAGAGAGAGAGAGAGAGAGAGAGATCATATTTATCCAATAAAGCATTAACGAAAAAAGTTTGAATCCCTTGGCGAGAGTTTCTGGCTATAAAGAATTGCATGATGAATTATATAAGATGATTAAATATTGGAGGTGTAGCAGGCGCGCGCGCGCGCGCGCGAGAGAGAGAGAGAGAGAGAGAGAGAGAGAGAGAGAGAGAGAGAGAGAGAGAGAGATCACCACTTAGTGAGTGGATATCTCGGTGATATAGTGGGTACTCGATCATAGTCTAATAACAATGAATATTAGCAACTAAGAAACCTAAAGAGAAAAAAATCGGGAAATGAAAAAATTGTCAGTAACTAATAATAAAAATAATGGAAACAGGACAGACTGTGATGACAAAAAAAAGACAAAATGGTGGGAACTTGGGGAGACAGAGCGGAGGCGGACTCAGCGTCTTATACACAGGGCTCATACCACATGGAGGCGGGCGAGCACCGAGCGTCACTAAGATCCTAACGGCAATGCGCAGTGCCGAGTGATCATTAAGCTTCCCGAAACCCAAGTGATCATGATGCTTCGCGGTACCGGTACCGATATCAGTTATCGATACCAGTACCGGCGAGTGATCATTAAGCTTCCCGGAACCCAAGTGATCATGATGCTTCGCGGTACCAGTACCGATATCAGTTATCGATACCAGTACCGGCGAGTGATCATTAAGCTTCCCGGAACCCAAGTGATCATGATGCTTCGCGGTACCAGTACCGATACCAGTTATCGGTACCAGGTACCGGTACCTGGTACCGATAAGGTTAATGATCACTCGCCGGTACTGGTATCGATAACTGATATCGGTACTGGTACCGCGAAGCATCATGATCACTTGGGTTCCGGGAAGCTTAATGATCACTCGGCACTGCGCATTGCCGTTAGGATCTTAGTGTCGCTCGGTGCTCGCCCGCCTCCATGTGGTATGGGCCCTGTGTGTAGACGCTGAGTCACTGCCCCGCTGACCCTCTCCCCAAGTTCCCACCATTTTGTCCTGCTTTCCGTTTCCATCACAGCTCCCGTTTCCATTATTTAATTATTTTATTTATTTATTGGAGTTACTGGATAATTCTTCATGTCCGATTCTTTTTCTTTTTTAGGTTGCTAATAAATATTTTTATTGTTATTAGACTATGATCGAGTACATCCATAATAACTATACATGCTATTTTTTTTTCGGAAAAATAAATATTCACTTCATTCAGAGAGAGAGAGAGAGAGAGAGAGAGAGAGAGAGAGAGAGAGAGAGAGAGAGATTTACATAGATTTACATAGAAAATTAGACCACACAGACCCCATGGTCCAGACTAGGTGGTCTGTCCTTAAACCTAAGTGATTTTACATTAATCAGAAGGCTCCTAAACGTTGCATTTCTACTCTAGTTGATATTAAGTTGAAGGAAGAGAGAGTTTTCTTTACAGGAAATTTGTTTGGGAATTTCATCAGAAGTCATTAAGAAAAAAAAACTCCTTTGGGTACCGGTACCGGTACCGGTACTAACGGTACTTGAGTTTTCGGTACCGGTATTACCGGTACTCAAATTAACGGTACTTGCCCATCCCTATCAGTAAGAGGAGAGCTGATGAGACGAACCGCCATATTCTCAGTGAAGCTCTTCCCTCTTCGTCGAAGCGTCTCTTGGAGAGTGTGTTTCCGTTGAAGGGTATGCCCAGTCCCTAACCTTCGAAACGATCTTTCCGTGTAGTGTTGGTACTACTGCAAATCAAACAAACGTTGAAAACAGAAACCTTAATGCAATTTAGGCACATTTCTATAATGGATTAGATAGTGTGACTAATATTTATGTAAACAGTGCTTGATCCAGTGACATACATTATATATAGCAGAAATTTTACATTGATGCATTTAATTGGTTGGTACCCATGGCTATGTTTGCTTCGCTTTCATATCATCCCGTTACCTGTGGGCGGAGCTTAGGAGACCTCGTTAGAATAAACTGCTTTTATTTTCTTTATTTTCCTCCTGTTCCATGAGACATCTCTTTCTCCCTTCGTTATTTCTCACTTGTAAATATATTTTAACTAGCTTTAGAGCTCCTATCAGTGGGTGGAAAATGGTATCATCTATATTGCTGAGCTTTGCTAAGCTCCACCCACAGGTGACGTCACGAGTTTGGAGATTGGCTGTGGTAAGCCCAGCACGGAGTACCGAATACCACCACATATTCATACAGACTTGTGAAACAAGCGCCCGGAGAAAGCCTGTTAGTCCGTCACTTTAAAATTCATCCCAGCAATTTTAATTCATGCTTATGGTTCGAAGTGCCCGCCCTACAAACGCTCAAAAAAGATAACTGTTGTGAATAGTTGAGACTAAAGGGCGGGGCGTGCTGGTTGAGAGGTGTGTTCCAGTGTTGGCTTAAATTATCATAGGAACCGTGAAGTCTTGAATAAACAGAAAAATATTGTTTCTCGCATTGTATTATTTTTTATATAAGGCCTAGAAAACTTAAATTGTTCTTATACCCAATTAATAATACAGCAACATGGAAAAATGTTGTAATAAAGCATTAAATGTGCGAAGATATTAGCGAAGAGCGGGCCTTCACCTCCTCTTCGTCAAGAGAGGAAATTAGTTCATTTTCTTCCCGCTCGCCGCTTTGCGCGCTGCATCAAAGACACTCCTCGTCAAGAGAATACCGTTTGGTCCACGAAGCCTTGTTTCCTCGCGTGAAGGGGGAATAGATTCACTGAGAATACGGCCGGAAGACCCTTAGACTCCACTCTGTCCAGAAGAGCTGTGTGAGTGGAGCCCCCCCACACGTGAGATGCATACTCCATACGAGGGTGGACAAGGCCCTTGTATATGGATAGCAATTGTGCGGGGGAGAAGAACTGGCGGAGACGATACATAACGCCCAACCTCGAGGAAGCTGATTTAGTGAGATTTACATAGATTTACATAGAAAATCAGACCACACAGACCCCATGGTCCAGACTTGGTGGTCTGTCCTTAAACCTAAGTGATTTTACATTAATCAGAAGATAGGTGTTTGGAAGATTGTGTCGAGTTGATAGGTGGAGAAATTGAGCTTTTGAGACATTGCAGGACACAAGGTTCCTTCTACCCCAATCGGAAATGCTAGCAAGGTCTGAGGTATGCATTCTGCAGCCTCCTGTCTGGAGTCACGTACTACTTGTTGTGATGGTCTTCTATTGAAAGAAGTTGAATACTGCAGAGTGGAGTAGTCGGCGTATGAGTGGACAGGACAGTTTGTTATGGAAAGAAGGTCATTGATGAATAACAGGAAGAGAGTGAGTGATAGGACAGAGCCCTGTGGAATACCACTGTTGATAGGCTTAGGTATGAAATAATGTATAGCCTCCTAGTTCTCTAATCTTCTTCCAGGGTCACCATTTCTTCCTCCACATCATGATGTTTTGCACTCAAGTTCTTTAACATATCACTTGTGGATTCGACGTTTACACATGTTTGCGCCTGAAGCTTTAGTCCATATTTTATTTGTAAAAGTGCTTCTACACTTCGAACGCTAAGGCGATTTCTAAACTTCGAGTGGAGCACATTCATCTGAGAGAAGATCCTTTCCACCGAAGCGTTAGAGAATGCGAGTGAAAGAAGTGTTAAAGATAGTGATGCAATATTTGAAAACCTTTTTTAACCTATGGAGTTTTATTCTTCATTAACTTGAGCCCAGAATGAAATGGTATCTGTCAAACATTCCTGAGGCCACTGTTCCAGACATGAGATTTACCATTCTCTATCAAGCTGATCCATGTCTTTGAAGGTTGATCGGTACTTTGCAGCTAATGAAGAAACGCCGCCTTTGCACTGGAAAATAGCTGGTTTTGGATGGAAGTGTTTGAGCATTAGCAAGCACTCAATATTCTCTGGTAGACGCATCTGCACTTTTAAGATCAGTTCTGCCACAGAATTCTGCAACGCTCCAACATTATGCGACTTGATCATCGTTAAGTGGACATGCAGATGCGATGGTGTTAAACTCGTGTCCAAAATGAATGGCAGGTACTGGTATCAAATGATCTAAAAACTTTAGCCCGGGAAGTTTTTCAACTGGACACTTTGAGAGGTGAGTAGGTTCTACAATCATTTGCATTATATTTCTGTACACTTTCAGTAAATCTTCTGTCATTATTGTGACATCAGCACTCTGAGCTTGAAACAGCTTATTCACCCCCGACTACCTCTTTCAGGATTTTCCGTGTTAATACCATGTACAATTTGTTCTGAAGATCATTATAAGGTTCCCATTGAAGCTTAGCTGTATGGCACCGTTCACTGGATGCTGCCATCTGAAAGTGAAGCTAAAGTGCATCCCATTGCCCAACAATAACATTCATAGCCTCTAAACGGGCTAACCAGCGAGTTGTTCCCATCCCTGGGATTTTCTTTGGTGTTGCACTTTCTAGTGTTTGATATATTTCCCGATATTTCTGATTTCGTTTGGGACTATGTGAGAACCAATTGTGTGTTACACGAACAATGAATGATAAAACTGTTGGCAACACTTCTGATGCTTTACTGGCAGCTAGGTGCAATGAATGACATTTGCACCGAAATACTGTTAGGTTAGGGATATCATTTTTCAGCAGTGCTACAAGTGAATCGTGGGGACCTACCATTGAGTTGGCACCATCACATCCTATACCAACTAGGTTTTCAATTTTGAGTCCATCCTCCTCCATGCATTTTTTTCGGTTTTATAGAGGGTATTGCGAATTTATTATACGCAATACATATCTAAGGCCAGGATTACACACCCCGACTTAACTTTTAGTAGATTCCAGGCTGTTCCTCTCAAATAAGCACCCAGTAATATCCTTTCCCAATGGGCCCAAAAGTACGAGATAATAGGTTACTTATGTTTTTGAGGGTATTCAGAACAGTTTGTCTGAGGCGTCTAACAGCTTACTGCCAGCGCGGTAGGGGTGGGCAGGTACCGGTACCAGTACCGGTACTAACGGTACCAGCTAAACGGTCCGGCACCGGTACCAGATTGCTCGGATTTATTTATTGGATTTATTGATAATTCTTCATGTCCGATTTTTTTTTTTAGGTTGCTACTAAATATTGTTATTGTTATTAGACTATGATCGAGTACATCCATAATAACTATACATGCTATTTTTTATCGAAAAAATAAATATTCACTTCACTCAGATTTACATAGATTTACATAGAAAATCAGACCACACAGACCCCATGGTCCAGATTTGGTGGTCTGTCCTTAAACCTAAGTGATTTTACATTAATCAGAAGACTCCAAAACATTGCATTTCTACTCTAGTTAATATTACGTTGAAGGAAGTGACGGTCGAGCTTATTTTTGAAGGAGTCAATCGTGTTGCACTGGACCACTGATGGTGGAAACTTATTCCATTCTCGCACTACAACGTTGGTGAAGAAAAATTTCGTGCAGTCTGAATTTAGTTGTCTACATCTGAGTTTTACGCCATTGTTCCTCGTGCGCAAAGTGTCATCGATCAGAAACAATGTTGATCTGTCTATATTCGTGAAACCATTAAGTATTTTAAAACACTCGATCAGTTTTCCTCGGAGGCGACGTTTCTCAAGAGAGAACATGTTAAGGGTAGAAAGCCTTTCTTCGTAGGATTTGTTGCGCAAGGAAGGGATCATTTTCGTTGCCCGACGCTGAACACCTTCTAATTTAGTTAGCTATATCCTTTGCATGGTGGGGAGACCAAAACTGCACCGCATATTCCAAGTGGGGTCTGACTAAACTGTTGTAGAGCGGGAGTATTACATCTTGATTCTTGAATAAAAAGTTCCTTTTAATGAAGCCCAACATTCTGTTCGCTTTATTTGCTGCATCGATGCATTGCTGTGAGAATTTGAGGTTTGACGTGATTTTGACCCCCAAGTCCTTGACCCATTGAACGCTTTTGAGTTTAACGCCGCGCATTTCGTAATCGAACTTCTTATTCCTCGTTCCAACTTGAAGGACCTAGCACTTGTCTACGTTAAAGGGCATCTCCCATCTATCCGACCAAGCTGAAATTTTGTGCAAATCCTCTTGGAGGCTTTGCCTGTCTTCGTCAGTGAGAACCGAGTTACCAATCTTTGTGTCGTCTGCAAATTTACTGATGCGGTTATTGAGTCCAACATCCACGTCGTTGATGTAAATAATGAAGAGCACTGGGCCAAGAACCGAGCCCTGAGGGACGCCACTAGTGACCGGCGCCCACTCTGAGTTAAATCCGTCAATCACTACTCTTTGTTGTCTGTTGCTCAACCAATTCGCGATCCATTGGTTTACTTGACCGTCAATACCTATTTGCTTTAATTTGTAAAGTAATTTATGATGCGGGACTTTATCAAACGCTTTCTGGAAATCAAGATAGACTACGTCCAGTGATTTGGTTACGTCATAAACAGTGAAGAGGTCGTTATAAAAGGTTAATAGGTTTGATAGGCAGGATCTTTGTTTCGGAAACCATGTTGTGAGTCCCCAATTAATGAGTGGCTTTCAAGGTAATTCACAATTTTGTCTCTAATTATGCTCTCAAGTAGCTTACCTACAACCGAAGTTAGACTAATGGGCCTGTAATTACCTGGTACTTTTTTGTCTCCTTTCTTAAAAATCGGTGTCACGTTAGCCTTTTTCCAATCTGAAGGGACGATGCCTTGTTGCAAGGACATATTGAATACGGTTGTGAGGGAGGAGAGTATTTCGCTCTTTGTTTCTTTCAGCAGAGTTGGATATACTTTGTCAGGTCCAGGACTTTTATTTGTTTTAAGTGATTTGAGGGCTTTGAGGACTTCATCGGGTTTTATTTCAAAGTTAGACAATGCATGCTCGGGATTTACATTAGTACTGGTGGTGGTGGTGGTGGGAGGACTGTTATTATTAAACACCGAGGAAAAGTAGTTGTTTAATAGGTTTGCAACGTGTTGGCTGTCAGTCACTAGTGCACCGTCGCTGTTTGTTAAAGGTCCAATTCCACTTCTGATCGCCTTTCTGTTGTTTATGTAACTGAAGAAGGATTTCGGATTATTTTTACAGTTGGCTGCAATATTTTCTTCATATATACGCTTTGCCTGACGCACTAATCTGTTTACTCGTCACCTGGCATCATTGTAAATTCTAATGTTTTCGGGCGTGCTTTGCTCTTTCTTTAACCTGTAAGACAATTTTCTCTCCTTGACTGAGTGTTTAATTTCGCTATTAAACCAAGGTGGACTTTTATTAGTGTTGATTCGCTTCTCGCACAAGGGGACAAATGTGTCCTGCTGAGTGAGTAAGTGATCTTTAAAGCTTAGCCAGGCGTCCTCTACATTGCCGTCATCTGATAGTTGCAGAGAGAGAGAGAGAGAGAGAGAGAGAGAGAGAGAGAGAGAGAGAGAGAGAGAGAGAGATAACAATATTAGCAACCTAAAGAAAAAGAATCGGACATGAAAATTATCCAATAACCCCAATAAATAAATAAAATAATAAAATAATGGAAACGGGAGCTGTGATGGAAACGGAAAGCAGGACAAAATGGTGGGAACTTGGGGGGACGGTCAGCGAGGCAGTGACTCAGCGTCTCCATACAGGGCCCATACCGCGTGATACCACATGTAGGCGGGCGGGCGAGCGCCGAGCGTCACTAAGATCCAGACGGTACCGCTACCTGGTATAGCGAGGCATCGATTCCTCGCGGTACCCGGTACCGGTACCTGGTACCGCGAAGCCTCATGATCACTTGGGTGCCGGGAAGCGTCGTGATCACTCAGCACAGCGCATTACCGCTAGTACCGGTACCGTCTGGATCTTAGTGACGCTCGGCGCTCGCCCGCCCGCCTCATGTGGTATCACGCGGTATGGGCCCTGTATGGAGACGCTGAGTCACTTCCTCGCTGACCGTCCCCCCAAAGTTCCCACCATTTTGTCCTGCTTTCCGTTTCCATCACAGCTCCCGGTTCCATTATTTTATTATTTGATTTATTTATTGGAGTTACTGGATAATTCTTCATGTCCGATTCTTTTTCTTTTTTAGGTTGCTAATAAATATTGTTATTGTTATTAGTCTATGATCGAGTACATCCATAATAACTATACATATTTTTTTATCGAAAAAATAAATATTCACTTCATTCAGAGAGAGAGAGAGAGAGAGAGAGAGAGAGAGAGAGAGAGAGAGAGAGAGAGAGAGAGAGAGAGAGAGAGAGTTTTCTTTACAGGAAATTTTGGGGGGAATTTCATTAGAAGTCAGAGATAAAAAAAAAAAATACTCCTTCGGGTACCGGTATCGGTCACCGGTACTAACGGTACCAAAGATTTCGGTACCAGTACTACTGGTACTCAAATTAACGGTACTTGCCCATCCCTACAGCGCGGGGGAGATTTAAGCTGCCTCGTCTCTTATGATTCTAGAACCTTCTTTCCTGGTTCGGGAGCATTCGAATCGCAACTGCTAGTTTCGAATGCTCTGTTTCGCTACTGGATTACCTTTACTTCCCTGACTACCCTTAATTCCTAACACACTCCCCACACAAAAAAAAAAAAAAAAAAAAAAAAAATGCAATTCTAAAATTGCAATGAATAATTTGAGGAATAAGAAATATTTAAAGAGTTGTCAAATCTGAGATGTAAATTAGGACTAATTAAAATTTTGCTAATGATACCAGGCTCACTTTTATTGTAGTTATGGCACCATCCCCAAAATCATTTTATGGAGTTGCATTTAAATCAGTCCTCATCTCCAATGTTAAAAGAAAGTGAAGCATTTATTCAGCTAATCCTCACCTTTTATTTTAAAGGAAGGTGTAGCATTTTATTTAGCTAATCCTCACCTTTTATTTTAAAGGAACGTGTAGCATTTTATTTAGATCTTCACTCTGATGGTAATGGGTCAAGAGTGTATCATTTATAAGTTAAGTCCTCTCTTTGACTGTATTTTGTCAAAAGTATAGCATGTAGACTTATCCTAGATATCCTCACTCTGAATATAGTATAGATAGAGTGTAGCATTTTATAAAGTAAAGAAGACTTATTTACGAGGACAAAAAGGACATAAGCAGCTCGGGGGGGTTGAGGACGCTGACTTCCTCTTCCAGATACACCAGCCCCTACCCTTCATAGTTAGAGTTAGTAACATTCAAGTATTCATGAGGAGAGCAACTTTATAAATCACCAAGACCGTCCCTAAGCATCCGTTGGAATCTTTCTGTAGCCTTCCTTTTAGGCCTTACAGATTGACCAGATTCCTGTTTACTACTACTGTTGGCCCCTGCACCCCTGTATTCTGAGCCCCTTACAGGATGAGTCACTGAAAGTTCTAACGGGTAAGGATTGCAAACAGAATGTTATTGAATAGACCCATTACTTTCCTTAAGTTTGACATTTCTTATTTTGCCATCATAACCAGAAATTAATTATAAAACCTCGCCCATCATCCAAAAGGGTCTAGGTTTGTTAAGGGCCTTCATTAATACGATGTTTCCTATTTTAATTTTATTTTCCCAGCCACTCTGATATAGATTTCTACTATGTTCTCTAAGGCTTAGCAAGTACCTCTCATACCACAGCTTCTTAAAATTTTATATTATTTCTTCCTGTACTTCTAAGCTCTTTTCTCGTAATGGTTGGCTTTTGATCGTTAGTCCAGACATCACTAACATCTTCTCATAGTATCAGCGAGGAATTGCCATGTAATCTTAAGAAGGAATTAGATGTTATGAACTCTAAACTATCAGAGCTAGATCTATACGTCAAAGGCGTTGAATTTATTGCAAGTTCAATATTAGAAAGTGTTGTTAATAACTCAAAATATGTCAACTTGGATCTTCCTACTGCCTTGTAAAAGTTGCCTTTCAATACTCTGATCAGTCTTTCCCAAGCTGTGCCAACCCAAGCTGAGAATAAAGGAATTTTTATATGTTTAATGTTACATTTCTCAAGCTCGTATTGAATCTCCTCGGACCGTAGAGAGTTTTCAAGTATAAACCATCTTTTAAAACTGACTTGGCATTGTCACTATATAAATACTGTGGTATGGAGTACCTATTGTAAAATCTTTGGAAAGCCAAAATAAAGTTCTTAGAGAACATGTCAGGGAGAAGTTCAAAGTGGACTGCTCTTATATAAAGACAAGTAAATACCTGGGCAGGGTTCCTAGTGAAGTCTGTACAAAAAATACGCATGATGTTCAATAAGTAAACCAAAATAACTTTTTTTTTATCTCCTTTCACTTCACCTTCAGATCTCCCTCCGTTATCGTTTTGCTTTTCTTGAGAAGAGGCAGGTGTAATCTAGTTCCCAAAGCTAAGTCGCTGCCCCGCCCGTCACTCACCTTGCCCTTATATATAGGTGGTGGCTGGGCAGCAAACATATCCTTGGTTGACTGGCTGTGGTTGCGACAAAATGAAAAGCCTACTTCTCCTTTCCATCCTGGCCGCCTTTGTCTCGTGAATCTTTCTTCATCACACACTCTCTAACCCTTCTCTGCAGCTTTGTTGCCTAATAAAAAAAACAAGTTCCATTACAGTGAACTTTACCTTTCCCAAGTAACAGTTACCCTACACCCAGTACCCTATGGCAACAGTAAGTAACAGCTCAACACTTAGAACATTAAGTATTACCTTAATTAAAGAACAGGCAATATTTTTGTAACCATACAAACAAACACTGAGTGCTCAAGTAAACAAATTTTCTCTATTTATCATTCATGTTATTATTTAATAGTACAATACTTCATTAGCAATTTATAGTTTTCATTTGATGCAACATTAACTACTGTATACAATATAATTTGTTTATATTTGATACAGTAACGGTAACTAATACCTTTTTTTATACCTTCGGATATAATTAACTTACTGGTATATCTACTTTTTGTCCCGGGTGTAACTACTTTTTGTCCCCTCTCCTAGTTCTCTACTCTGCATTACTCAACTTCTTTTAATAGAAGACCCACCCAACAGGAACCAAACTATTCCAGGCTAGAGGCAGCAGAACGCTTAGCCTCTGACCTTACTATTATTTCCGACTGGGACAAGAAGAATCTGGTGTCCTTCAACGCCTCAAAAACACAGTTTCTCCACCTATCCACTCGACACAATCTTAGAAAACAAATATCCCCTATTCTTTGACAACACTAAGCTATCACCTTCTTCAACACCAAATATACTCGGTCTATCCTTAACTCAAAATCTCAACTGGAAACTTCACATCACACTCGCTAAATCAGCTTCCTCGAGCTTGGGCGTTCTGTATCGTCACCGCCAGTTCTCCCCCGCACAGTTGCTATCCATTTACAGGGGCCTTGTCCGTCCTCGTATGGAGTATGCATCTCATGTGTGGGGTGGCTCCACTCACACAGCTCTCCTGAACAGAGTGGAGTCTAAAGCTCTTCGTCTCATCAGCTCTCCTCCTCTTACTGATAGTCTTCGACATCTTAAATTCCGCCGCCATGTTGCCTCACTTTCTATTTTCTATCGAAATTTTCACGCTGACTGCTCTTCTGAACTTGCTAACTGCATGCCTCACCTCCTCCCGCGGCGCTGCACTCGACTGTCCACTCTAGCACATCCCTATACTGTCCAAACCCCTTATGCAATACTTAACCAGCATCTTTAGTCTTTCATCCCTTACACTGGTAAACTTTGGAACTGCCTTCCTTCGTCTGTATTTCCTCCTGCCTATGACTTGTCCTCTTTCAAGAAGAGTGTATCAAGACACCTCTCCATCCGAAATCGACCTCTCTTTTGGCTACTCTTATCTATTTTCTGTTGTGAGAGCGGAGAGTAGCGGGCTTATATATATATATATATATATATATATATATATATATATATATATATATATATATATATATATATATATATATATATATATATATATATATATATATATATAATTTTGTTGCCTTGAGCCGGCTCTTTTGTTGTAAAAAAGACGTAGTAGTAGTGGTAGTAGTAGTAATGGTAGTAATGGTAGTAGTAGTAGTAGTAGTAATAGTAGTAGTAATAGTAGTAGTAATAGTAGTAGTAACAGTAGTAGTAATAGTAGTAGTAATAGTAGTAGTAATAGTAGTAATAGGAGTAGAAAATGTTCGAAGACCCAGAATGCGAAGCGGTGTTGATGGTGGATGCTGTTAATGCGTTCAACAACATCAATAGGGAAACAGCACTGCACAACATCAAAATCAAGTGCCCTATAATCGCCCAATATATTGAAAATACATACAAGGAACCTGCCAGACTGTTCATCAGCAGTCATAATGACCAACGACTTGGAGACCCGGTGGCCATACAATCCTCAGAGGGCACCACCCAGGGCGACCCAGTGGCCATGGCAATGTTTGCCCTGGGAATGATGAGGCTGCAGGACACCATCCGTCATGAAAACACCAACGTCAAACAGGTGGCGTATGCGGATGACCTCACCGGGGTAGGAAAGTCTGCAGACCTCAGGAAATGGTGGGACCTCGTCAGTGAACACGGCCCTAAAATAGGGTACCGTCCCAACGCCACGAAGTCTGTGGTGATTGTAAAACCAGAGGCATACGATCGGGCCAAAACCGCATTCCAGGGCAGTAACGTGAAACTGTCAGTGACTGGCGAAAGACACCTCGGGGCAGTCATTGGAACAGCTGAATACAGAACCGAATATGTGAAAACAGCTGTAAAGCGCCGGGAGTCCGAACTGTTGAGGCTGAGCGAGATCGCCAAAACAGAACCGCAGGCAGCCTACGCAGCATTTACGTACGGTGTCAAGCATAAATGGAACTACCTCATGAGGACAGTTCCTGATGTTGCTCCGTTACTAAAACCTCTGGAAGATACTATCAGAAACACCTTCATACCGGCGATAGCAAATGGGAGATGTCCCAGCGACCAGGAGAGAAGGTTGCTGGAGTTGCCGCCAAGAATGGGTGGGCTCGGCATCACCAACCCGCAAAATCTGGATGAGTCTGAATTCGGGAACTCAATCCGAATCACAGCCTCCTTGACCGGATATATTATCAACCAAAATGAAAGGGGAGAAGACAACCCTCAAGATGTTAGGTCACTTAAGGAATGAAATCTCCATAAACAGAGAAGAAAAACAGAGAGACACTCCGAGTGACCTAATGAGAGAACTCCCAGAAGACACAAGGAGGAGGACAGATATTTCACAGGAAGTGGGCGCTTCAAACTGGCTAACCACACTACCTATCAGGGCAAAAGGCTTCAACTTAAACAAAAAGAATTCACTGATGCCCTTGCCTCAGGTATGGCTGGCCAGTGGATGGGCTCCCAAACATGTGTAACTGTGGCTCACCTTCAGCCAAAATCATGCCATGACATGCGAGACAGGAGGCTTCGTCTGCATGAGACATGACGAAGTGAGAGACGTGACAGCTCAGATGCTGAAAGAAGTCTGTCACGACGTGACTGTAGAACCCATGCTGCAAGGCGAACACCTCGCCAGACGCACCGCTAATGTTTCGAACGAAGCACGAGTGGATGTTAGCGCCAGAGGGTTTTGGACTCGTGGCCAAAGGGCATATTTTGACATAAGGATCTTTGATCCCATGGCCCATTGCCACAGAGACCTGACCCTTGATGCAGCCCACAGAAGAAACGAACAAGAGAAGAACAGAGCATATGAAGAAAGAATACAGAATGTGGACCAGGGCTCCTTCACCCCGGTAGTATTCACGACGTCAGGAGGGATGGGACCAAGGGCACAGAGCTTCAACGCAAGACTCGCCGAAACTCTGGCGGATAAGAAACAGCAGCCAAGAAGCAGTGTGGTCGCTTGGATGAGATGCAGGCTGTCCTTCTCCCTCCTGAGGTCAGCCTTGGTCTGCCTGAGAGGAACCAGGTCACCTGCACCCAAAACCACCCGCATTGCCGACCTGGACTTTGAGGCGACGGTGGTTGATAGTCGTATCAACCACAAGCTCTGTTAGCTTAAGAATAATATGTTTAGTAAGGTTTGTAATATTAAATAAAGATGGTTGTCGGCCACAGGCATTGGTAGGGTGGGGCCAATGAATTGCTTTGTGAAAGGATATGAGAGAATATACCGCTCACAACGCAACTCTAATAGATGGAGGCCGTATAAAAAATAATAAAGTAATAGTAGTAGTAGTAGTAGTAGTAGTAGTAGTAGTAGTAGTAGTAGTGGTAGTAGTAGTAGTAGTGGTAGTGGTTGTAGTAGTAGTAGTAGTAGTAGTAGTAACATTATTATTATTATTATTATTATTATTAGTAGTAGTAGTAGTAGTAGTAGTAGTAGTAGTACTAGTACTAGTAGTAGTAGTAGCAGTAACAACCACAACAACAACGACACTCACAAGACATGTGCTTGCAGTGGGCAGGGAGGGCCAGAGTGTCGGTGCGGTGCCTTCGTCTCCACGCACACCGGCGAGGAGGAGGTGGTGCAATTCCCGCCCATCAACCTGGACGACTGTACCCAGGATGTCCAGTGTGCCGAGCTGTGCCTAGCTGAGGTAAGGCCAAGCGCTGTTGTGCGGGGTACATTGCTACACGGCTACCTTACATTTTACGCGAGTAGTATAATGTGTATCTATGATCAGTGGCTGAGGTAGTAATAACATCTTCACGCCACTACAAACTATTCTAACAAGTCTGCTCAGTAGGCCTACATTTTGTCTAGTTGATGCACAAGTTTACTAGTGAAGTTTGTTGTTCAGGAGATTAGTACGCCATTTGCTTCTAATGAATAATAAAGTATCTACTGAAGCTTCATTAATTTTTTTTTTACATCGCAGCCTATTGCGCCGTTAGGCTTCCTCACTGGTGGGTCCTGATGGTCGGTCCAGCCCGTTGTGGCGCAGGCGAGTGTTTATAGTGGCGCCATCTTGCATTGGTTCATTCTGCTCCCCCCCGGAGCTCATCTTTGAGCCTCACCTTGGAGAGGTTATCTAGAGCCCGGGATGATAGGTGGTCTTCTGGGCAGTATGTGGGTAGTCTTAGGCCACTCGACGGTGACTGAAAAATCCCAACTGTGTACCGGCCAGGATTCGAACCGACGTCCCTCCTGGATCTCCCGAATGCGACGGCGGCACACTACCACTCAGCCACCGCCTCCGTTATATGGATTAGTTTTTCCATTTGATCAATGATCCACTCACTTCCTTCTCTATTTTCGTCATCCATGAGTAGCCTTCGATATAAATCAATGTTTATTATTTCCTCTTCAAACTCTAGCACCATTATTGGGAAGCAATATTAAATGTTTGAATTGTGAAGTAAATCCCGCGGGGGTTGTGTCCACAGTGGGAAGAAGCTACCAACGGTGGGGACCTGTGCAATCCAACGGGCGATGGCGATACGATAGCTGACGACATGTGTGCCAGCCTGGCTGAGAAAGGCGTGGACAGGCTGCAGCCCCACACGGTGAGTCTCGCCACTGCTAGGAGTGCTCAAGTACGGTACGGGCGAAGGGGGCGGGGTGAATGTTGCTTATAGGTACTTATTGGTAGGAGTAGAGCCGTTACTTGGTGTTGCTTAACCCTTGTCGCACCGGAAGTAGAAATGTTACTTAGGGAGTTACTTTAGGGTACCAGGTGAAGGAGAACGGTTACTTAGGGAATATTTGATGGTACTGTTACTTGATTAAAGTGTTACTTAAATGCTCTGGTTGTGAGAGAACTTTTATTATTATTATTATTATTATTATTATTATTATTATTATTGATATTCATGAGAGAGCTTCAAGAAAATAAAAATGAAATAAATGGTATAGACCTAAACAGAGTCCCCTCGATGAGCATACATGGATATGAGAAACAAAAGAATGACAGTAAAGTAAGAGGACTGAAAAGAGAAGAAGGTGGGGGGCAAAATACCTAACTAGTTAACAAGGGGGTGTTGACTTTCTTTAAGCTGATCAGAGTCAACAAGAGAAGCAAACTCATTTGGAGGTGCATTCCACGTTATCAAATTGGAAATAAATGAGCAGTGGCCCCGGGTGAAAGGCGCCATTGAAAAGTATGGGAGGTAACTAGTGACGGTCACCGGTGACGGCCACCGGTGACCTAGTGTGAAAGATACATCAAGGCTATTGCCTGAAGCAAGGGTAGGATCACTAACAAGTTACTCACAACCAGATGGGCAAGATGATATGGGCAGCATGGCCATGAGGATCAGTGGGGACAGAATTCAGCCAGTCAATGTGCTGGGCATTGAAAACACCAATAGCAATTTTACCTACACACACACACACACACACACACACACACACACACACACAACTTCCTTGTAGCGTTAAGGGTACTGGATGTAGGAGAACTGCGAATTAGCCTACGTGTTGCCTTGGATTGGTGGGTGTAGAACTGTTGCTTAGGGTGTAAGTGAAGGGAAAATACAATGAGTGCTAATTACTGTTAAATATGTTGTTGTTTAACTTACAGAGCTGCGCCTTAGCGCGCGAACGCGGAAGCGCGCGGCATGTAATTCTGCTGCGGGTCTCTCTCGAGACAGCCAGCCGTTCCCCTACGGAAGTGTGTGTGTGTGTGTGTGTGTGTGTGTGTGTGTGTGTGTGTGTAAATTTTATGCATCAATCAACCTTCTTTCCGGTCATCAGTAAGGATGCCAGGAGGGGCGTGCTGCTGATCTTCCAACTTCCAAAACTGGATCTTAAATATCTCTTTGGTGTTTCGGTGAACTTTTGCTGTTGCCTTAGACATCTCGAATGATTTAGGCATAGTCTTGAATGATTTTACTCTCTAAATTACCCTCTTCTGAATTAAAGGCGTCTTTTATGTTCAATTTTCTTTCGGGACAATCTATTTATGTAGTAGCACCAAACTCCTGAGCTTTCCAATAGTTAAAGATGGGGTAGTACCTCAAACTCCATTTATCCACCAGACAACACTACTGTCGAAACATCGCAAACACAGCCGTCCCCCTCTTCTACATTATTTATTTAATATGTATCCTAAACCCCTTAAATATTTTTTTTCAACTTCCTAATACAAAAGTTAACTAGCACCTCTATTCTTTCATTCCTTTCAATAGTATCAGCTCTGGACCATCTTTCATTGCTTGTATTTCCTTCTTCCTATGACTTAAACTCCCATGAGAGGAATATCAGAAACACATCGAATTTCAATCTTTCATGCTTTTGCTCCTCTTGTCGATCTTTTTCCTGACTCCATCGCCGTGAAAAAGTGTTTATCTGTCCCTCCGTGCAATGTACGATGTACATGCGGCAACACGATTATTTTCATGCATGTGTCACTTGCAAATAGTTCAATACAGTTCAGTAGGATTTCCCAGACCAAGTCAATCCTGCGATATACAGTTCCCTTGTAGGGTTGTTAGAGCTTCCGTAACAATGATCTACATTCTTTACAGGTGTAAACATTGTAATTAGATCATAGGATAAAAAATTTTGACATCGAGTTTATTTCCGTTATTTTTGTGGGTGTGATAATTTATGCTCTAAAACCGATATTTTCAATATACTGTGTACTATAATAAAGGTTTAGGAATCTGGCTCCGCTGTCCCCATTCTGACTCATGGTTCTTTTGTGCAGGTGTACCTCTATTACAATTTGTGCGAAGGCCCGTGGCAGTGGGACGGAGTGCAGAGCCAACAGGAGCTGGAGTGTAAGAACGACACCGCCATCATCGATTGTGCAGGGCCCTCCGGCACGCCCATGTTCTCGACCACAATGCTGCCGTGAAAAGGCAGAACACATTAACTCCAAAATCCTGGCTTTGAAAAACTTGATGGTAAAGGTTTGAAGGTTCATTTCTTTATTCCTACGTGTATGAGCTCAGTGTCTTGCACACCTGCATATTGACCTTCGATCCTTTGTATTAAATAAAAATAAAAAATGTTGTAAATGCCAAAATTTATGAACCAAAGCACACCAACTACTTCTATGTATGGATATAAAGCATTCTGCTCTGTAATTCTTTGTACCTATTATTATCATCAAATTATATGGTAGAATGTTTGCACTGAGTCACACACGCACACTTTCCCTCTCACATCGCTCTTTCTTCCTTCGCTGACTCACTGAGGTATTTCTGGGTTGCCTTCGTTTGAGCGCTATCTTGATCTAGGGAGAAAGGTAAACTCGATGCGACAACGTCTAAGGTCATATGACACCGAAGAGCAGGCAGAAAATATAAAGAAATGCAAGTTGAGAAAGGAAATAAGAAGAAAAAAGTTAAGAAATGAGATATAAGACATTAATTAATGCAAAATCAGAAAAAAAGATGAAAGTGCGTCAAATTTGCAGTTGTTGGGATAAGTTTCTTAATAGTAACATATGGCAATCTTTCTAAGGAACGTAGATGAGGAGCTCTTGAGTGATTTTTATTTGTTACGCTACTCTGACGAGAAAAAAAAATCCGTTTTCTCGGTGTAACTCGGGAACTAATAGACGTATGAGGAATTTGAAGATACCATAAGAATCCTCACTAAATTCCGCTTCGAGCATATATTCGGCTAAAAAGTTGGCCCACAAAATTTCGAGCTAGCCGCAGATTTCTCAAGAATCAGAGGGGAATGGAACACACACACACACACACACACACACACATGATCCCTTTTTCACGGAAAAAGGTAAACTCGATGCGGCAACGTCTAAGGTCATATGACACCAAAGAGCAGGCAGAAAATATAAAGAAATGCAAGTTGAGAAAAGAAATAAGAAGAAAGAAGTTAAGAAATGAGATATAAGACATTAATTAATGCAAAATCAGAAAAAAAAAGACATGGTGCTGCAGTGCAGTGCACCAAATAACCGGAGTAAAAAAATATATATATATATATAAGTTGAGGAAAGAAATAAGAAGAAACAAGTTGAGAAATGAGAAATAAGAAGATAATGATACAATACATCCAGCAAAAACTTAAATAATTTATCGAGTCTTACGTTCAATGGCGATTTTTTATTTTATTTTCGGACTTGCATTAGAGAGTAAATTCATATTCCAGCCTGGTCATTAACCTACTAAGGATTTCAGAGGCTGTGCGGCCTCGTTTTTTGGGAATAATATCGTAACGAACAATCGTATCGGTACGAGAGTTTGCGACAGTGTCTTTCACACACTGGCTTAATTTCTACGGGTATCGTCAACCACCACAAGGAGAGATGAAATGCACTTGTCCCTATCCCACGAGGGTAAAGTCATCAGTGACAGCCAAAGATACTAACACAACTACCAGAGGCTCCGCCCACCTTGTTCCTCTTCTCTCCCTCTCTCTCTCTCTCTCTCTCTCTCTCTCTCTCTCTCTCTCTCTCTCTCTCTCATGTAGCTTCGTAACAATAATGAATGAAAGGCATGCATTAATTGTAGTGGCGTTATATACTTTCTAATACTGATAGGCATCCTTTAAATAAAGTTGAGAGTAGGGTAACGTGTTACTTACGTAGCCTAATTACCTCCGTAACTATTGGTAGCGTAGTGGTTTGGTGGTTTATGGTGTACGTTTTCGTAGGGCTATTGTATAGCATGTACCTACTGATAAAAGTAATGGTGCTCTTATCGCCAAATTATAGTGGTGCTATTAATTTTATTGTCAGGGAAGAGCTGAAAGTATGGTAACAGGAAGAATTGCGAAGGTATAAAATGTTTGAGGTAGTACTAAAAGTGAATCACTGAGTGTGGATGAGGGACACTGGGTTATGAGGCTTATATTAAGGAACTTTATACAATATAGTGATGGCAAGGACACTCTTGGTTTACTAAGGATACAAACAAGAATATTCAAGACTTTAATCTTCTTCACAACTTAACACTAAATCCCCATCATCATCACTGTCACAGTCAAGGTTAATAACGAGAGGATCGACACTTTCATGGATATTATCCGTTGTCCAGTAGTCGTCCTCAAAGCGTCGTGATCGCCGAACCGCACCTTCCCACACCTCGGCTGTGACAGAAAGTCTGGCAAATACAAGCGAGCAATCGTTCTACCATCAATCATGGTAGTCATCATTTACCACCTCACCCTACTCTCACATGTCATTACGTCCACGGCCCAGATGTGTATCACTATGCTCAAAATTAAAGTCCCAGTATCACATCAAGCATGCCTTAATTGAAAAAAAAAAAATCATTCTCGAGTATGTATGTATCTTCCAGAGAGAGAGAGAGAGAGATTGAGGGAGAAGGGAGGAGGCGGGAGATGGAGGGAAGAGGAACAAGGTGGGCGGAGCCTCTGGTAGTTGTGTACGTATCTTTGCCTGACACTGATGACTTTACCCTCTTGGTATAGGGACAAGTGCCTTTATTCTCTACTTGTGGCGGTTGGCGATACCCTTAAAAATTAAGGCAGTGTGTGAAATACACTGTCGCAAAATCTCGTAACCGATACGATTGTTCGTTACGATATTATTCCCAAAAAACGAGGCCGCACAGCCTCTGAAATCCTTAGTAATGTCCTTAACCTTTCCCGTGATTATAATCTCGTGGTCATTCGAGGGCCCAAGATCTTATCTTAACCCTTCAAGTACCCCTTCTCCCGTCACCCCCCCCCCTTCCATGCTGGGCACCCCTACTCCCGTCACCCTCCCGCTTCCGTACGCTAGTCCGTGTGGGGGGGCCCCCCCCACTCGGGGGGGGGGTAAAAGAGAGGGGAGGGGGGGGTCCAGATACCCCATCTTCCGTAACCCCCTCGCTGACCCTCCCAACCCCCACTTCCAGTCCCCCCCGCCGAGGCAACCCCCACTTCCGTATATTTGTTACTACTGAAGTCAACACAGTATAACGTCTTAACCCCTCCCCACCCTCCTAACCCCAAAATCCACCCCAACCTCTAACCTCACCCACAATCCTTAACCTCCACCCTAAATTCACACCCCAAACCCTACCGACCTCTAACCCCGAATCCTCTGCCTTCACCACCATCCTCCACCACTAACCCCCAGCCCCCAGTCAACCCCCCTTCCCATAACAACTCCACATCTCTAACCATACCCCAGACCTCCACTGTAAACCCCTATCTCAATCCCCATTCCCCAATACCCACCATACTCCAACCCCTCACCTCAAAACCACAACCCACTATCCCAACCTCCCCCTCAACCCCCAACCCGCAACCCCAATCCCATTCTTCACCTCGAACCAGTTTCCCCTCCATCTTAACCCCCAAACCTCCGCCCCAACTCCCCATCAATCCCCACCCTCACCTCCATCATCAGACCTCCACCCCAACCTCAAGTTTCCAAATCTCCTAAGCCCCAACCTTCAGCCCAACCAAAAGCCTCCAATCTAACCTCCAATCCCAACCCTCAACCTCCACCCCAAACCCTAAACATCCACTTCTGATCTTTAACTTCCACCCAAACTTTTACCACCAACCTCCACTTCAACCCTCACCCTCCTCAACCCTCACCCTCCATCCACAATCATCCCCAACCCCCCTCAACCTTCAACCTCCACCCACAACCACCACGAACCCTCCTCAACCCTCACCCTCCACCTACAACCCCCCTCAGCCCTCAACCTCCACCTTCAACCCGGCCCCCGAGCCCTCCTCAACCCTCAACCTCCACCCACAACCCCCCTCAGCCCTCAACCTCCATCTTCAACCCGGCCCCCAACCCTCCTCAACCTTTACTCCCACCCTTCCAACACTCCATCTCCACCCACAATCCCTCAACCACATCCAACTCCAATCCTCCATTACCTGCAAACAACTTTTTTTCCTCGCAGAGTAACATTTTTGAGCGTTCTGAACCAGCGGGTGGGACCAGAGGACAAGTTTTAGTAAAGAATGGGCGTTACGGGAATTAGTCAAAATTACAAATGAGGAAAAGTAACAGTTTGTTTATGAAGCAAGTAAAATCACCCACTTTGGGGTGATTCTTGAAATGAAACTGGGTTGTTGTGAGAAGACAGGTGAATACGGAACAACAGCACGCACCAAACGGTGGAGGATGAGTGGGTGGCACAGGTACACCGACATCCTCCACCCGGCTCCTCGATTACTTTTCCCCTTCTCTGCTGCCTCGACAGTTATCTCGTTCTAGTCACTTTAAACACAACCTCAGCAGCGTCTACCTTCTCGCTATATGTCGTCATTACTTGAATTATCTCCTTTGAACATAACGAAACTGCATTAGTGAACCACGATTAATATACGGGTCTGAGTGCAGTGGATATGTGTTATGCACCTAAAAAGGTGCCCTGCGCATTATCATCCAGATCCAGACCCAGATAAAAAGGCATCGTATTCACAGCAACTCCTCATCCCAGTCTCTCTTTTCGAGGCAGCTAGCGACATCACGTGTACAGTAATCGGCGAAGAGCAAGGGCGGATAAATGAAAGCCGCGATAAAATTTCATTAAAATAAGCTTGGAGGAAGCCTGGCAGCACTTCCAATGTGTAAATGAACAAATAAATGGTAAAAGGTAGTATACCTACATACCTGAAGAAGTCGAAGACGTGCGGGTCCAGCCATACACCCACACACACCTGAGTCCAAGGTGATACTGAAGGTCATACTGAAGGTTCACAGCAAGGGTCCAGAGTCTAAGGATATTCAACTCTGTTGTAAAGGTTTGCTGCCGTACAGCAGCATCCTCTGTTGAGTACCCAAAATATAAACGGGTCCCTAGAAAACGGGTAGCCTACTTGTAGGAGTACATAAGCATTTTCCGTTATGTTCATTCGCTTGAGTGCCAAATTTATATCTCCATGAAAGTGAGGGCAACTACCAACTTAGCAGGCGAACGACCGGGGCACTCCTGCCGCCCGCCCGCATCTTGCCGTTCAAAGCCGTTCAATTACCGAGGCGCAGCGAACCACCTGCTACACTCCCGCTGCTCGTTCGCCTGACGCCGTTCGACGCCTCGGTCGACTGAACCACCGAGGCTTCTCAACCCGCTGTGGGAAGCGACTTGGTGGGCGCTAGGGATGGGCAAGTACCGTTAATTTGAGTACCGGTAGTACCGGTACCCAAAGGAGTTTTTTTTTCTTAATGACTTCTGATGAAATTCCCAAACAAATTTCCTGTAAAGAAAACTCTCTCTTCCTTCAACTTAATATCAACTAGAGTAGAAATGCAACGTTTAGGAGCCTTCTGATTAATGTAAAATCACTTAGGTTTAAGGACAGACCACCTAGTCTGTACCATGGGGTCTGTGGTCTAATTTTCTATGTAAATCTATGTAAATCTCTCTCTCTCTCTCTCTGAATGAAGTGAATATTTATTTTTCGAGAAAAAATAGAATGTATACTTATTATGGATGTACTCGCTCATAGTCTAATAACAATAAAAATATTTATTAGCAACCTAAAAAAGAAAAAGAATCGGACATGAAGAATTATCCAGTAACTCCAATAAATAAATCAAATAATAAAATAATGGAAACGGGAGCTGTGATGGAAACGGAAAGCAGGACAAAATGGTGGGAACTTGGGGAGACGGTCAGCGGGGCAGTGACTCAGCGTCTACACACAGGGCCCATACCGCGTGATACCACATGGAGGCGGGCGGGCGAGCGCCGAGCGTCACTATGATCCAAACGGTACTGGTACTAGCGGCAATGAGCAGTGCCGAGTGATCATTAAGCTTCCCGGAACCCAAGTGATCATGATGCTTCGCGGTACCAGTACCGATACCAGTTATCGATACCAGGTACCGACGAGTGATCATTAAGCTTCCCGGAACCCAAGTGATCATGATGCTTCGCGGTACCAGTACCGATAGCAGTTATCGATACCAGGTACCGGTACCTGGTATCGATAACTGCTATCGGTACTGGTACCGCGAAGCATCATGATCACTTGGGTTCCGGGAAGCTTAATGATCACTCGGTGCTCGCCCGCCTCCATGTGGTATGAGCCCTGTGTGTAGACGCTGAGTCACTGCCCCGCTGACCGTCTCCCCAAGTTCCCACCATTTTGTCCTACTTTCCGTTTCCATCACAGCTCCCGTTTCCATTATTTTATTTATTTATTGGAGTTACTGGATAATTTTTCATGTCCGATTCTTTCTTTTTTAGGTTGCTAATAAATATTGTTATTGTTATTAGACTATGATCGAGTACCCACTACCCATATCACCGAGATATCCACTCACTAAGTGGTGATCTCTCTCTCTCTCTCTCTCTAATAGTTAACGAGTCATACGAATTTAACAGTGGCAAGTAAAAAGAAAACGAAGTCTTGGGTTAAAAGTGAGTCCCACGAGTCTTTAGAAAACCCTAATATATATTGTTATTGTTATTAGACTTTGATCGAGTACCCACTACCCATATCACCGAAATATCCACTTACTAAGTGGTGATCTCTCTCTCTCTCTCTCTCTCTGTCTGAATGAAGTGAATATTTATTTTTTCGATAAAAAAAATAGCATGTATAGTTATTATGGATGTACTCGATCATAGTCTAATAACAATAACAATATTTATTAGCAACCTAAAAAAAAAAAATCGGACAAAATTATCAATAAATCCAATAAATAAATCAGAGCAACTGGTACCGGTACCGAGCAATCTGGTACTGGTACCGTACCGTCTAGCTGGTACCGTTAGTACCGGTACTGGTACCGTTACCTGCCCACCCCTAGTGGGCGCCAGACAGCGGCCGGGCCTCGCTCTGAACACTTGATTCTACTCCGGTTCCAAGCCCTGCTCTCACTCGGGTTAACTCTGTTATCAATAGAGCTAACTGACGACTAGGGGTTAATTTTTGTAGAAAAAATAGCTAACTGACATAACAATTGTAAGGTTAAGTGAAAGCAAATGGTACAATTTCGCTTATTATTTATACTTAGCCTAATAAAACAATTAATTAGAACATATGACAAAATAGGCAATGACAAAAGTAGTTTGGTTCACTGAGGTGATTAGTTATAGTTACAATTATCAATTAGGAACTAAGAATGAGAGTTATTTTTGGAGGAACCAAATAAGAATTACAGTTGTGGAACGAAATATTAGTTCACTGATGTGTTTAGTTTAGAGTTAGAATTATACATAAGGAATACAAATATATATACACGTGAGAATGAGTATGTGGATAGATGTGTGTATGTAAGTGTGGGAGTCAGACCCCTTGGTAAATCCTGGTTAGCTCACAAGTGAAGAGTCCTTGCGTCCTCGGGAAGTGAGCTGCCTTTGGTTGAGACTGCCGGGGTTAGCTTGTGGAGATCTATTTATAACCTCGGCGGGCGAGATGAGTCCGCGAAGTGTGAGGCTTCGTGACATTCAATTGAATGATGGGTGAAGCCTCGGTGTGGAGTCACGAATCCTCGAGTGAATGCGCTGGTGCGGCTGGAGCTTCGAGGATTCGTGCGTGAGTGGGTTATTGGTGCAGTGGTGATGATTGATGGCGCGCTTCGAGACTCGAGTTAGACGAGGGTACCATAACAACTCAGATACCGTGGGCTCGTTCTGGGTGCCTTACCTATCTCTTCTCCACGCCCTGGACTCCCGTTACTGCTGTGAACCTGACACCCCCTCTCCTCCTGCGCCTCCCTCGTCTACCACGTCTACACCACTTCAAGGACGAAGCTGTGCTGCCTCGTCATTGCCACTCAGAGGACGAGACGCCCAGAAGAGGAAGCAGGGTTAAGAGAATTACGGGTTGGCTCGCTTCCCGAGTTCTGCGCACTGACGTGACGTCACTCAGATGCGGGGTGGGTGGTGGCTGGGAGGTTGGTTGGGTACGGGGTACGGGCGGGGAAGGGCGAGCATGTTTACCAGAAAGAAAAAGGGTGGATAGGAAGAGTAACTACGACAGACTCACCTTACTCTCATGTACACACAGACTCTCACTCTCTCTCTCTCTCTCTCTCTCTCTCTCTCTCTCTCTCTCTCTCTCTCTCTCTCATGTAAACACACACACACACACACACACATTGTGTATAGCATGCTCGTATAGTGCTAGTTATAAGCATATTAGGAATTCTCTCTCTCTCTCTCTCTCTCTCTCTCTCTCTCTCTCTCTCTCTCTCTCTCTCTCTCTCTCTCTCATGTAAACACACACACACACACACACACACACACACACACACACACATTGTGTATAGCATGCTCGTATAGTGCTAGTTATAAGCATATTAGGAATCAATCTCTCTCTCTCTCTCGTCTAACCCAACCTTCGGTTGGGTGAAGACGTGTGGCTGTTTGCCCCTTGCAACAGTTCATCGTTGCCGTCATGGAGTACTCTGGCCCCGGCACTGTTGCTGACGTGCAGATGGATCTTGCACTCAGTGAAGACGAGGACGCAAGCGTGAAACACTGGCCACTTCTACCCTCGTCAGTGTCAAGTGATTCTGTTGAAGCTGCTTCCAAACTTGACGGCTCCCGTCGTGCCAACCCGGGCAAGCGGTCTATGGGTGAGACAACAGACAGTGACAGCGAGACACACCTACCCGCTACCAAGACACCAAAACACAGTGAACCCTCCACACCCACCTCTCTGCTGCCGCCGCCTCCTCAACGCACCTCAGCTGCTGCTCCTATCAAACCTCCCCTACCAGCATTTGCTCCCCGTGCTGATTACGTGAAGCTTGCTTTTAGGGAGCGTTTACCAGTGGAGATTAAGCTTCGTTGGCTTGCGGAGGTCAAGAAAACATTCCGGCTTGAGCGGGATATCGCCGAGGTGAAGATGGCATCTGTGACATCACGGTTCGTCTATATTGCAAGGTGCCGCCAGGACATCGTGGAGCGAGTAGCAAAGGGTGAGTTTGTCTCTGTCATTCTTGATGTGCAAGACTCCCCTGAGAGGCCCAGGAAATATCCCAACTATCTGATAACTCGGTACCCTGTCGGTGTTGATCCTCCTCGCCCTGGAACTCCCTGGTGTTCACTCTGCCTGACGTTTTCGTCAAGACGGTTTACCTATCAACCGCATTGTTGTCTCTTGGAGCCTGACTGATCCGCCTCCTCCAGCTTTTCCTTCAGTTTCCTCCCTGCCTCCCGACTGTGACATCCGCAGAATTAGTGACGACCGTCCATTGTGTTTCCGATGTTGGGAATTCGGACACATCTCCCGCTACTGCAGTGCGTCAGAGAAATGTGCATGGTGCGCTAGTGACCACGACTCTCGCACCTGCTCACACCGCGTCGCTCCTCAGCCGCCTCCTGTCTCACCTTCAGCCACCGCAGCCACCGAACAACCCGACCTGCCCGCATCTACGAACATCAACTGGAAGTGTCCTCGGTGTAACAAGCAGGGAGTTAATGTATGGCACGGCTGTATTAAGCGCTCGGCGAGGCAACCAGCAGCCTCGCCTCCTCCTCCTCCTCCTCCGCCAGCCTCGTTGCCTCAAACCTCGCATTATGAAGCTTCTGTCTCCTCGGAGTCAGCACAGATTCGTGAGCTTCGTGAGGCTGTTGCTGCTCTAACGACTCGTTGCAATTCACTCGCGGAGCGGTGTGATGCACTCCAGACTAGCCTTGTTGATCTCGCCGCCAAACAAGTCTCCACAGACACCACACTCACCACACTTGTTGAAGGGCAACAGGCAATGATTGCTACGGTCACCACACTCACCGAGAAGTTTGACGCCATCGTTTCCCACCTAGAGAAGAAGGGTATGGAGTCGTTGACACCTTCCTTCCCCTGGCGGGGCACAGCGTGTTCGTGCGCCCCACCACCTCTTCCACGTCTGGCTTCCGTGTACCGAAGGGTAGAGTTCGCACGTAATATTGAGCTTCATGTCATCTCCTGGAACGCCTGCGGTTTAAGAGATCTGGCAAGACTCTCAGCTTTGAAGGGCTATGTTAACGAGCACTCCCCGACAGTCATATTCATTCAGGAGGCCTTTGTTGGTCCTCTTCTTGGTGACAGACAAGCTCCCTCACTTACTGGCTACGTTTCTTACGTCCACCCAGTTCGAAACGGTCTCGTCACATATGTACACTCCTCAGTACCACACCAGCTGCTTCGTACCTCCGTTGAAGCAGACATGACCTTTCAACTCCTGGAGGTAGCGATGGGACACGGCAAGATTCGTTTATGTAATGTCTATTCTGCCCCGGGAAGAATAAACTTGGCGGCCTTGCCCCTTCCAACACTTGGTGGCATTGTGTACATGGGTGATTTTAATGCCCGCCATCCTGAACTTGGTGACTCTTCTCCAGCTCCGAACCGGAATGGGCCTCGACTCCTTGATTTCGTCAGACGATACCGACTCACACGATGGGATACTGGCGGCGCCACCCACTCCCGTGGAGGTACCCTGGACCACATCTTTACGTCAGGACTGGTAGCTCCACGTGTCAAGTGTTTCTCCATCCCCGTGCTGTTCTCCGACCACGTTGCTCTGGGCCTCCGATACTCCGTACCAGCAACA
>NC_066527.1:9770759-9775759 GCF_024679095.1 Eriocheir sinensis
GTATTTTAGAGACTTAGCAGTGGACTCTGATAATAGCTGAGCTGCAAGACTCACTTTCATCCTCTTAAAACCATCAACATAAATATGGCTTTCTGATAAGCGATGTGCTGTTTTTAAGTCGCTGACACTCCTTGAGATAAGCTCTCTGACGCATCCACTGAGGACGCATCTCCCATCTGGAAATTGAAATCCAGAATCCAAAAGTTGTTTCTGATTAATTTTATGAGGTGAGGAGCATCAGCAAAAACATACACATCCCTATCAGGAGCAGCTGGATTTCTGAAGTAGCAGTTTTCTATACCTATGCCTAAAGTTTTCCACAGTTTGACATTGGTAGGGCCCAGATCGCTCACCATCCCAACAACACTATACCCAGTTGCTTCAATTTTTTCTATTATGTCAAACAAAATTTCTTTTGTCATATTCCTATCAAAATCATAAAATACTAACTGCTTCCACGGCTTGATCAATCCACGAATCATTACACACTGGGCCCTGTCTTTGGGGCTGTATAAGGTATCTGTTCCCTTATCATATGACCATGCATGGGCAACACTACACTCATCAAATGACAAGATGCATAAGCGATCAGGTTCAGTCATATCCTGTGCTCTACATTTCAGTATGTTTAACAATGCTGTCAGCACACCTGGTTCAACATCAATATTTGATATCCGTCGATTTAATGTTGATTTAGATGGATATGGGAAATTGCAAACTTCACGCAAATATCTATAAGCTTTGGGACTCAAACAACGTAATGTAAGTGCATTACTGATATCCTCATCAGTCCAGCGTTTTATGGGAATTCCACTTAATATGTAGTCAACTTGTGAGGCAGAAAAAAAATTTACTGAGAGAAGATCTAGCCTTGGTCACAACACTCTCTATCTCACCCTTCAATGACATTCTTTCCTTCGTCCATTCTTCTTTTTCTGCAAGCAAAACATCTCTTTGTTTCTTAATAGCCTCCAGTTCTTCTTGCAAGCTTTCAAGGCGTAAGGCTTTCTCTTTCAGTACCTCCAACTGAATACCGTCCTGGTTTTCTAGGGAAGGGTGTACAACAATTTCTTGCAAAGCCTCCCTCCTCTTCGTTGCTTCAGTTTCCTTCTCCTGTCTACCAGTATCAGCGTTCTCTGTAAAAGAGGTTATATTGTTATACATTAAAAATAATAATAGTAAATAATGATGACAAAAATAATAATAGTAATAGTAATAATGATGATGATAATAATAATAATAATAATAATAATAATAATAATAATAATTAGGGTTGCACCGATTAATCGGTAAGTAATCGGTAATCGGCCTAATCGGCCACTTTGCCGATTAATCGGTAATCGGTCTTTTGACCGATTAATCAAATGATTATTATTTTTTCTCTCTTTTATAATACATTGTACATAACACAATATTAATAATGTTAATGTAAGGATGGTGATGTTACCAAAACCCTGATACCTTTCCACAGCATTTATTTCCAACAAATCCCTATGCAAATGTATATTATGTAATTCAAATTGATATATAAAATTATGATATGAACTGAAGCACTGGTATTTGCTTCAACTTTGAAACTAGAAAAAAAAATCAACATATTACTTTATATTACAACCAAGAAAAATTATATGCCTATTTCAACTTGCTTAGTACAGTAACTGAGTAATGTCCTTCACCAAGCCTGCCGTGCATATGGAAATAAGTTATTGTAATATATCATGAAAAGTATGGAACTAGACAAGTGATTTTACTCAGCACTTGAAGTTAAACACTCTTAAATTGTAATGTAAAAACATTAATTGGGTAACATCCTTCACCATGCCTGCCGTGCATAAGACAGTAAATTAGTAGAAGACTTAAGAGATTGATAAACTTTCTGTACACTACCATTTCTAGTAGCATCTAGGATCACCACAAGAACGAGAAAACTGGCAAATTCTAACATATTAAAATCAGGATGTTTCCACAGAGCAAGGCTAAATTATAAGTAACAAATTACTAGACGTATTTGTTCTCCATACAGGAGATGACAGTTGGGCAGTAAACAAAGTTGTAAACATGAGGGTTACGGTATGTCTTTAACTTTGTGGTATCAGTGTCCAGTAATTAGTGAAGATTAATCACATTAACAATTTATAAATAATCGGCCGATTAATCGGTATCGGCCGATTATTGGTTACCGATTAATCGGTAATCGGTAATCGGCCAAATTGCTTATCGGTGCAACCCTAATAATAATAGTAATAATAAAATAATAGTAATAATAATAATAATAATAATAATAATAATAATAATAATAATAAAATAATAAAATAATAATAATAATAATAATAACAGCAGTAACAATAATGATAGTAATGAGAAGAAAAAAAAAACTACAATAAATTTCTAGTTAATTTTGAAAACAATACTACTGAAAACAGTACTAATAACAATATACATAATAACAACAATAATGATAAGCTTTAATAAGTAAAAGATAATAATTATAACAATAACAATATAACTCCTATATTTTAAGCTCACCTTGCAATGTTGACACTGCAATGGATTGGTGTGCAACAATTTCTTGCAAAGCCTCCCTCCTCTTCATTGCTGTTCTTTCCTTCTGTCTACCAGTATCAGCGTTCTCTGTAAAAGAGGTTATATTGTTATACATTAAAAATTATAAGAATGAAAGATGATAAAAAATAATAATAGTAATAATGATAATAATAATAATAATAATGATAATAATAATAATAATAACAATAATAATTATAATTATAATAACAGAAATACTACTACTACTACTACTACTACTACTACTACTAATAATAATAATAATAATAATAATAATAATAATAATAACAATAGTAGTAATAATAATAATAGTAATAACGCTAATAGTAATAATAATAATAATAAAAATAATAATAATAATAATAATAATAATAATAAAAATAATAATAATGCTATTAAAACAAGAATACTATAATTATTTTTACTTAATATCAATAATAATAATACTGATAAGAACATAAGAACATAAGAAAACGAGGAACTGCAAGAGGCCAAAAGGCCTACACAAGGCATTTCCAGAGCCCCCTCCCACCTACCACCTGTCATCCTCGTCCATGTAACTATCAAGTCTACTCTTAAAAAAAGCTATTGTCCTTGCACTCACTAAGTGGTTTCTGAGTCTATTCCATTCCCCGCAGCACCACCCTATTGCTATACCAGTGTCTGCCTATTTCCCTCCTAAACCTAGACTTTTCTAATTTAAATCCATTAGTGCGTGTTCTCTCCTGCTGGCTAATTCTTCATACAATCTAACAATATACATAATAACAACAATAATGATAAGCTTTAATAAGTAAAAGATAATAATTATAACAATAACAATATAACTCCTATATTTTAAGCTCACCTTGCAATGTTGACACTGCAATGGATTGGTGTGCAACAATTTCTTGCAAGGCCTCCCTCCTCTTCGTTGCTTCAGTTTCCTTCTCCTGTCTACCAGTGTCAGCGTTCTCTGGAAAAGAGGTTATATTGTTATACATTAAAAATTATAAGAATGAATGATGATCCGTAAAATACAGTATTACCTAAAACATTAAGTGCACACACACACACACACACACACACACACACACACACAAACACACACGGAGGGGAGAGAGAGAGACCGTTTAACCGTTAACCGTTTCTCTGTCATCCCCTACACACACACACACACACACACACACGGAGAGAGAGAGAGAGAGAGAGAGAGAGAGAGAGAGAGAGAGAGAGAGAGAGAGAGAGACAGACTCCAAGCTGAGGATAGATAGCCTTGCCATGTAAAAAAACACATTCCATATTCCACATTCCCCCTACTTTGCTCCATTTTATCACACATTCACGCATTCTTATTCCACTTTCCACCACATTCCACTACACTTTCCCACATTACCTACATATTTAACCATGTGTTGCAACTTCACCGTACCTTCCCGTAATACATTAACCCTAACAGTATAAAAATATAACTTCACTAGATTTTAGGCTTACCTTGCAATGTTGGTAGATTGAGTGTAGGGACTGCATCATTCTTCAATACGCATAGGTGTTTTGGAACTGGCAGATCCAGGAGGTCGTACATAAGTTGTCTCTTATAAGCAGTGGGCTCAAAATGCAGGCTGCAGATTCTTGCATTTTTAATGTTCACTGGAGTTTCGCGGCTGCACAAATCAATCCACTTTTGTTGCACTTCTTTATCTTTAGGGAAATGATGAAACTTTATAGTCATATTTTCTTTTTGTCTTTGATTAGAGCTACATCTATTCACTGCACAATACGCCATTGTCGCGCTGGGAGGTGCGGCCAGGGTGCGGCTACCCTGACCTCTGGACTCCGCTGAGGTTAAGGATAGACTGATCTCATTAGGAGCCCCCCCCACCCCCGCCCTAATTTAAGGCCCCCATCCACGATGCGATCTGGTCGGACAGATCTGGTTGGATGCGATCAGATTGGATCGTGGATGGCCTGATTTTGGTCTGTCCGGAGGTCTGACGGCAGGTCGGATGGCGACCTAGCAGTGTTTGGTTTTCAGATCGTCCGACCCGGTCTGATCAGACCAGATCGCACCGTTAGTGTGGTGATCGTAAGATTAGGCGTCAGTTGCGTCCGCGACACGGCTGAAGGAAGATGAATACATCATCCGCAGACAAGCAATTTTGGGCCAATTTTATAGATTTATATAGAGAAAAGGAGTGTCTATGGAAGATAAAAAGCAGAGATTATGTAAATAAGCAAAAGAAAAATGAAGCATACGAACTATTGTTAGAAAAATTAAAGGAGAGAGACAGTGATGCTACCATTGAAACTGTCAAGAAAAGAATAAACAATATGAGAAGTGTCTTCCGGAAAGAAATGAAGAAGATATCTGAGTCTAAAAGATCTGGTGCCAGTGCTGACGAAGTCTATTCTCCTCAACTGTGGTACTACAGCTTGCTTCTCTTCTTAAAAGACCAAGA
>NC_066527.1:9780230-9804252 GCF_024679095.1 Eriocheir sinensis
AGGCTTTCTGAAAGTCCAGGTATATAACATCACTGGGAATGTGGGCATCCCAGTTCTTATATATACCTTGGAAGAAGTATAATAAATTCGTTAGGCAGGAGCGCTTGTTTCTGAAGCCATGCTGGGTGTCGGAGATTATATTATTGTTTTCTAGAAACTTAACAAGTTTATCTCTAATAATCTTTTCGAGTATTTTTCCTGCCACTGATGTCAAACTTATGGGCCTGTAGTTTAATGCAACGCTTTTGTCTCCTTTTTTGAAAATCGGTGTTACGTTCGCCATCTTCCAGTCTTCCGTGACCTTGTTTAGTTAGACTGACCGGTTGAATATGTTAGTGAGTGATTGAAGTATTTGTTGTTTAAGCTCTTTTAATAACCGCGGGGACAAACTGTCGGGTCCCGTTGACTTGTTCGTGTCGAGTTTGCCCAAGTACTTTTTTACTTTTTGGTCGCATATTGTGTCAATTTCCAGCGGCGTGATCTCACTCGGCGGGTCAGGACCCTCGGGAATGGTTTCGATGTCCTCGACTGTGAATACGGATGCGAAATAGCTATTGAGGATTCTGGCCATCTGTTTACTGTCCTGAGTTACAGATCCAGTCTCGTCTGTCAGGGGACCAATATTGGATTTTACTTTCTTTTTCGATCTTATGTACGTGAAGAATTTCTTGGAGTTAGTTTTGATTTCGCGCGCTATTTGCTTTTCATAGTTGCGTTTGCTACTCCGAATAAGGCTGCGACAAGCTCTGAGGCTGTTGTGGTACTGTGTGCTGGCTTCGGTCGTAGCATTCTCTTTCATCAAATTATAATTCCTTTTTTTTTAGGTTTACTGCCCTTTTTATATCTCTGGTCATCCACGGTGGATCTACGGCCCCATTTACTCGCCTGGATTTCGTAGGCACTGTAGCCTTCTCTACTTGCAACAGCTTATCTTTGAAGACGTTCCACGCGTTGTCGATTGTATTGTCGGTGATGCCAAGTTGGTCCCAGGTCGTAGGGGGAAGCAGCGCACGGGCTAGGTTGAAATTTCCTTTTTTGTAATCTGGTATCACTGACGGATTATCTACGAGTTTGTGACATATATTGATATTAAAACGGATTAAGTGGTGATCGCACCCATTAAGTTTCTCACCAACTGTACAGTCGCGAATGAGGTCGGGGTCGCTTACTAATACCAGATCCAGCAGATTGTTTTCTCTTGTTGGTTGAGTTACAACTTGAGTGAGGAACGAATCCTCCACCATTTCTATATGTTGTAACCCGCAATCCCGGGTCACACAGGGGCGACGACACACTGTTTGTATTAGTGACACTTGACTTAAAATTCTAGTACTTTAGGAGTATTTAAAGGAGTTCATAAATGGGGTGATGAAACGGTGTCGCCTTTCTTATATGTATTTTATTCTACCTTAATACTACTTAATATTACTGAGGGTAAAAATATTGTTTAAACCAGCGACTGGCTTACTAGACTCAATGAGTCTTCAGGTTTTCTTTCACTATTGGTTACTGACGTTAACACTGGTATAATATTGAGTAAAAACTCACACAATAAAGTATCATAGAAATATAATCCTAAGTAAAACTAAGATAATAGAACACAATAGATATGTTAGATACGCTTTCCTCTATGGTAATTCTTCACTCCATACTCACAGTAGCAACGATGAATGTTCTACCCATGTTGTCTAGGGAAGGACAACTGAGTGTCCAGCAACGAACAGAGTGCTGGTTAATCTGAGGTCAAGCCTGGAGAAAATGCTTCTTATATAGGCAGACATCGCGAGGGTAATACGTCAGGCGTGTGAGTCATACATCAAACTCACACCGAGCTCATACAATAATCTACCTAACCGACATGCTTAATTCACGCGGTGACGCAGATTTGTTTTCATAACATTTTGTTCCGCGGCTGATCGTGTTTTGGCTTAGAGAGATAAGCGGGTGCGTTAATGGGCAATTACAATTGTGTATAGGTTGGTAAATGAACAGTGGGGACAATCATGTGTTGGAGTCCGTGTTGTGTTTTAGCGGTCGATACCGCTGTTGTCATCGGAAAATATTGCCGGTGAAGATGATGATGACACGAGTGGTGTCGCAGCCCTCCCCATACCCCCCTGTTAAAACCACGCCACGTCCTCGTGGCACGAAGCGGTCCGCCCGGCGGACGACCATGGAGGGCCAAGACGGGGATGGCGGGATCGTGGGGGAGGAGGCCTGCGAGAGACGGGACCTGAAGAGACAGAAGAAGGCCACCCCACCGGCGACGAAGACGACGCCGAGGAGGAGCAGCCACCCCCACCAAGGGAGGAAGGGGTCGAAGGCGGGGACCGGAGAGACGGATTCCTGGAGCGCGTGAAGTGCTGGAGGGAGGTCCAGCGGGGGGGCCAGAGACGACCCGGGCGACGGCGGCGGGAGGGAAGGGGCCAAGGGGAGTCCTGGCCAGGAGCGATGAGACCACGTCACGTCCGATGTGGAAGGGGCGCGATGAACCGTCAGCGGGCGTCACCGTCCATAGTAGCAGAGGCAGGAGGCTGAAGGCGTCGGAGTGGGCACTACAGCCCATACCGAGGCGGAGGAGACCCGTCCCGTTGATGGTCTGCCTGTATTTGGAGACCGGGCTGTCCGGGCAGACCATGGTGACCATCTGGGGAGTATCGGTAGCGAAGACCCAGCCGCAGGAGACGGATGAAGACCGGGGAAGACTCTGAGGAGAGACTTAGAACACAGCGAGAGGGCGTCTGGGCGATCGAGAAAGAGAGCGATCTCGCAGCGCTGGACAGAAGTCGAGTAGACAGGGGCGACAGGGGACATACATAGAGCAGGTGGTGTTTAGTACAGCGGTCCAAGGAGTCCAAGAGCATATAGTGAGTGCGGTCTTCAGAAACCGCAAGGTAGTGGAAAGCGTGTCGGTGTGCAGAAAATATGGCGTGCCATCAAGATGAAAAGGCAACGCGTCCATTTTAAACACATCGAACATCAGAGGATCCCCTTTCATGGGGATTTGTAAGTAGAAGTGAAGGGTTCCTGAGGAAAGCGTACCTTTAGAAATAACCCTAGAGACATCTCTATACAATGCTAAATATTCATGTGCTGCAGGGAAAAGTAAGCCTGGGTAATGGAGTGACGCATTGCTGAGCACACGAAATAGTACATCATTTGGAAGGAGGAGAGGGGAAACCTGCGTTTGGGACAGCTGCTGAAGGCCAAGCTTGAGATTCAGAGTATCATGATTTAGGTCACTAAGTGCCAACTGAATGAGAAGGATAGTCTCAAAAATACGCATTTCCCCTTCAATTTGCAAGGTTTTTAGTGAGAACTGACGGATAATAGCTGAGGCCAAAGCCGAGGCGGACTCTAGACGGGAGATGGCAGAATGAATATGACGGAGGTCCCGAACTGTGGCGTTGAGGACTTCCTGATGGAGGTTAAGTTGACGTCTCTCTTCTGTGGACAGAGTGTAGAGCTGGGAGAGCTTCCCGTGTATCACATCTATTTGGGCCTGAGTGGCCGTACCGAAAAGGAGGTTTGCTACCGAGCCAAGGAAATCCACGGCTCCTCGCTTCTGGCGAGTCCGAAACGGGCTTCCATCTCTACCACTCATAGCCGACAGGAAGCTGTTAAGATCTTTGAATAACTTCTCAAACTCAATGTGAAAAGAGTCTAGAGTGCGCCTGAGCAGACCAACAGTGGGGAACGATTGATTCATATGTTCAATCGACCATGAAACTTCCGCTGTTAGATTTGCCACGTTGATGAGAGGACGTTGGATGTCGTCCGTCTTGATGACGACGGGGACAATATAGTACCGTCCTGTCAACAGCATCTTAAAGACTGGGGAGAAGACGAGGCCGGGACGAATGGGTTGCTCCCGGGAGGGATCAATGGAAGACAAGGAGAGGGCAACACCCAGGATCTGTAATTATAGGGGGCATCAGTTCGTTGGTCGTTGGCGATACTCAAGAGGGCGGTCCATCACATTGGGGAGAGAAGGGGGTACCGTATTGGATCGTAATGAGCGACTGACACAGGGCTCTGAAGGAGCTGAGGGAACCAATGAGGGGACCTCTGAAGCATCTGAGGAGACAGGAGCCGGTGAGGAGAGCTCGGAAGGAGCTGGAAAGGACAATGGCAGCGGCTCCTCGGGGGAATAAGTCATGGGGAGTGGGTCCACTTCTACTACTTGATCAGGGAGAGGGTATGCACGCCTGACATTAGGAGAGTCATGGAAGCCAAGAGAGTCCTCGTGAACGACCTGAACATTATTTGTGTGAACTGTCTTGATCTTACCACCTCTAACATGACGCAGTCGTAAGACTACAGGGCTTATTTTTCTAGCACCCTAAAGGTCCATTGAACAAGGGCTGGAGCTTCTTTGGTTCGCCCTTTGTACAAACATGCCTTAAGTAGACCCGATCTCCTACTACCACCTGTTTGGGTTTGGATTTCCTAAACATTCTTTCTGACTCCTGCCATCCTATATCTATATTGGTCTGACATAGTTTATAGGTCCGCTGCGACACTAGAAGTAAATGCTTTATAGCTGTCAACATCATAACAAGGTTGGAGTTTATTCTCAAGCACTTCAAAAGGAACATTTGGGTCCTGAGAGAAAAGCAAGAAAATGGTGAATCTTTCAGAACACGATGGTAGGCAGTGTTGTAGGCGTGTGTTGCAACCGGAAGCATTTGGTCCCAGATACCGCGATTGTCCTCGCACAAAGTTCTCAAGATATTTATTAAGGTGCCATTAGGCTTTCTATCACACCGTTTGCAGACGGGTGATAAGGAGTTGTCCTTAGATGATCAATCTGTAACAACTGAGTCAACTCGTAAGAGAGTGTTGACGAACTCCTTTCCTTGATCCGTGACTAGAATCGGCGGGATGCTGTGTACACAGACTACGTTCTTAGAACGCAGCTGCCACTTCCTTGGCTGCCTTCGTACGAAGGGGTTGCTACCAAGAAGCGTGACAGGACGTCTATCACTGTCAGTACATACCTATAGCCTTCGTCTGAAACAGACAAAGGTCCGACAATATCCATATGGACTCTGTCAAACGGTTGGCCAACCTCTGGATACCTCATAAGTGGAGCTGGCGGGGATCCCTCTTAAACCGACAACAGACAGGACAAGATCTGACATATTGCTCCACGTCCGCCTTCATTCCCGGCCAGTACGCAAACTTGCGACAGCGTGCCAACGTAACCTTAGTGCCTCCATGCCCTGCAGGTAGCATGGAATGCGCCAAAGCTAACGCGTTAGGAATGTAGCTTGTGGAACGATAACCAGTCTTTTCTGCTTGTTGTATTCATCGCAAACATCGCGGTAGAGAATGCCGTTCTCTACACACTTCACTAAGAGGCAGTTTTTTGAAGTGCCTCTTAGCTGCATTTAACGTTACATTGCTCCTCTCTGCAACCTTTCTCTCATCTCTCTCATGTACGTTACCACCGGTGGTTTGTTCAAAAGCATGCTTCAATTCTCTCAGTTCAGGATCGCGATCCTGGTGCTCCATGAGTCCAGCAAGACTCCAATGGAGAAACTTATCCTGTTTGTCATGTCCCTCCGGAGAGGCGACAGACATGTCCTGTCCACCCGTAAGGGTGACAGACATAATTCGAGCATCCAATTCGCCTTCTATCACGTCACTCTCTTGATTCCTAATCCTTGACAAAAAATCTGCTACCATGTTGCTGGAGCCTGGGAGATAATCAATACTAAAGTCAAATTCTCCTAGAAGTGTCTGCCAGCGTGCAATCCTGCTGCTAGGTACTGTGCTTTTTAACAGCCAAGTCAGTGGTCTATGGTCCGACAGGATGTGTATCCTATAACCCAAGATAAGGGGTCGGTTAGTACTGAGGCCATAGATGACTGCTAAAGCTTCTCTCTACCGCTGAGTAGTTACGTTCTGCTCCATTCAGGGTTCTACCAAAATATGCTATGGGACGTAAACTACCATTTTCATCCTTTTGTTGCAACACACCACCTATTGCCTTATCTGACGCATCTGTGGTGAGATTGAAGGGTTTCCGGAAATCCGGAAAGGCTAAAACAATGTCAGTCGTTAGACTGTTCTTTAGTGTGCTAAATGCATGCAATGCCTCTTCATTCCACTCCAGATGTGTCTTATCATTCTTGGTTACTTTCCTCCCTTTGAGTAAATTATTAAGTGGGGATGCTATCTTGGCAAAGTCTTTAATGAATTTCCTATAAAGTTAACCAATCCCAGGAAACCTTGAAGTTCTTTGACTGTTTTCGGAGGAGTGAGTTGTTGCACCGCCTGTACCTTTGAGGCTGAGGCTTCAAGCCAGAAGCACTAACAATGTGACCCAGATAATCTACTTGCTCTTTGAAAAAGGAACACTTATCTAGTCTTAAGGACAGGTGAGCCTTCTGCAGTCTGTCCAAGACGGCATGGAGGTTCTTTAGGTGATGGTCCATGTCTTTCCCTTGTACTATCAAATCATCAAGGTATACATGTACAATTCTTCCTGTCAGACCTATGAGAACTTGATTCATGATCCGTTGATAGGCTGCAGGTGCTGTTTTTAATCCAAAGGGACTGTAGTGAATTCATAGAGGCCATAAGGTGTCGTGAAGGCTGTCAAGTGTTTAGATTCCTCTGCCAATGGGACTTGGTGGTAGCCCTGGCGCAAATCAAGGAGGTGAATACTTTACTTTCCCTAACTGTTGCAAAATGAGGTTAATGTTAGGGAGTGGATGTTTGTCATCAATCAATTCATCGTTCAGAGCGCGGAAGTCGAGACAAAGTCTGACTCCACCATCCTTTGAGCAACAGGGACTAGAGGTGCGCTGTAGGGTGACGCACTAGGGCGTATAATACCCTGGGCCTCAAGGTCCTTGAGCTGAATCTCTATTTCTTTATGATATTTTACTGGTATTGGGTATGGCTTTTTATATATAGGCTTGTCATTTTTAGCCTTAAAGTGTGAACATAATAGGGGTAATAGTGAGTGGCTCGTTTTTAGAGCAAACACATCAGGATACTTGCGGGTTAAGCCCTTCAGACAGCAATTTTCCCGTTGTGAGGGTAAAATAGCTCGTCTATCAGCTTATCGAGTACCATCTGCTTACTTGACTGGGTGACAGGCGGCTTTGTAGCTGTTTTGTGACAGCCGCTACACATTCATTAGTCGATGATTGATAGTATTCTGAGTGACAAGAATAAATGTGTCCCATCACTTCACCTGTTGGCATCTCAATAGTTTCTTCAGTTGGGTTAGCATAGGGAATGATGAATTTGCCTTTGGTTTGTTTGACGTTAGGAGTTAAGGTTACTAACCCGGGAAATAAAAATGAAGAAGGGATATCATTGGACCTTGGGAGAAATAAGGCTTGCTGGGCTCTGCCAATCTCTGCCTCCAGAGTGACATACCCTGCCGTGCCTGGGAGCAAGGACGCCACGTTAATAGCGTATGCTTTCACTGGTACTTCCTCCATTTCGTCTAAAGTAGGTTTAAGGTCGGTTAGTCAATCTTCTGGGTACGGGCTCATATCGTCCGCCGCCAGGGAATGAACTTCCACTGGGTAGGCGCCCACCATTACACTAAACTGCCCAGGTGTGTCCAGCGGTGCAGCTACCACATTTTGTCTCCACATAAATTCTAGGCCCAACAAAACTGCTGTTGGTAACACTATACCTTGTGATATTACTACAAACTTTTCTATAATTTCTCCGTGCCCAAAGTCTACTACTACTTCGGCTAGTCCTTTATTAGGGATTGGAGTCCGATCTACCCCTTGTATGGAGAGAGGTTCTGTAACTATCATCTTCCCGCCTACCTTCCTAAATAAATCTTCTTCTATTAGGGACGCTCCTGCTCCTGTGTCTAGCATTGCGTAAACCATCTCCTTGGTTGCATTAGCGCCTACGCACACTCTCAACGTGAGGGCGTTGGTAGGGCCGTGGACTGCCGCAGCTACTCTGGGGTCGTTTTTTTGTTCTTCTCGTGGTCAGGGTTAACCCAGGAGCTACGGGGTGAGGGACCGGCCGTGTTCTCGTGGCGCCAGGCAGCGCAAGGCGAGACAGGCTGACGCCTGTTTCGAGTGGGCTGGTACTGAGGGTACCGAGAGCCCGTTGGTGGGTGGTAGGCACCCCTATACTGCCTTCCATATGTGCAATCGCGAGCCATGTGTCCTACATACCCACAAGCATAACATGTAGGTGGCGTGGGCGCGTTCCCATATGGGCGTGTAGGTGGCGCGGCGTGCCGTCCTTCCCTTTGGGGTATCGGGTAACGTGACTGGCCTGGAGGGCGTGGAGGACGGGCTTGTGAGACATGTTTGGGTCCGGATGCCTGGGTGGAACAGACGTTCAGCACTTTTATTTCTTTGGCGATATCGGCATCGGATAGCTTCGACTCTGGATAAGCTTTAATATACTCATACCCTTTCTTTAATACCTTCTGTGGGTCCCCCTTTTCTTCCTCCGTTAGGATGAGTAAGAGGGCCGGAGGGAAAGCCTCTCTGAGCCGTAAAGCGGTTATCTCAGTTAGGAAACTGGCATTGTCAGGCTTGAGAGCGATCAACTCGTCTCTCAATGTCTCCAGGCGGATGAGGAAGGTGCGGATGTTTTCTCCTGTCCGCCGTTTTGCCTCTCCCAATTCTTTCTGGAGGACCGAAAAGGTCCTTACTGTGGGAAACACACGTAGGAAGTCTTCCTTTACTTTTCCCAATCCTGTCCACATCTAGTGATACAACCGAGGAGATGATCGCGCGCTGCTCCCAGGGCATATTGTTTGGCTAACTCAATCTTTCCGGTAGTGTCCCAATTTGCCTGTGTCCGGCTTTCAATATCCTCTATCCATTTCTTTGCTAGCTTATGGCATGGGAGGTTTGGTGCTTTGCTACTTTTTTCTTCTCCACCACAAAAATATAAGAGTCCCTGCACTCTACTAAAATCATTCAAGGTATGACGGCTAAGTAGCGTGACAAGATCATCATGGGCAAGGGTGATCGATTTTTCATCTTCTTTTTTGGGGGGAGGGTTCTTGCCTTCGTCTGGCATTTTTAACTCTAAAGTCTTATTCCCGTAATTCCAAGAATAACTGTCTTCTCCCTCGCTTTCGGATGTGGACATACACCAGTACAATACCAATATAAACCAATATAAATCGCAAGTTTCACCACAAGCTTCACCACATGTTTCACCACAAGTTTCACCACATGTTTCACCACCCCACACCTGACACCAATGTTGTAACCCGCAATCCCGGGTCACACAGGGGCGACGACACACTGTTTGTATTAGTGACACTTGACTTAAAATTCTAGTACTTTAGGAGTATTTAAAGGAGTTCATAAATGGGGTGATGAAACGGTGTCGCCTTTCTTATATGTATTTTATTCTACCTTAATACTACTTAATATTACAGAGGGTAAAAATATTGTTTAAACCAGCGACTGGCTTACTAGACTCAATGAGTCTTCAGGTTTTCTTTCACTATTGGTTACTGACGTTAACACTGGTATAATATTGAGTAAAAACTCACACAATAAAGTATCATAGAAATATAATCCTAAGTAAAACTAAGATAATAGAACACAATAGATATGTTAGATACGCTTTCCTCTATGGTAATTCTTCACTCCATACTCACAGTAGCAACGATGAATGTTCTACCCATGTTGTCTAGGGAAGGACAACTGAGTGTCCAGCAACGAACAGAGTGCTGGTTAATCTGAGGTCAAGCCTGGAGAAAATGCTTCTTATATAGGCAGACATCGCGAGGGTAATACGTCAGGCGTGTGAGTCATACATCAAACTCACACCGAGCTCATACAATAATCTACCTAACCGACATGCTTAATTCACGCGGTGACGCAGCTTTGTTTTCATAACATTTTGTTCCGCGGCTGATCGTGTTTTGGCTTAGAGAGATAAGCGGGTGCGTTAATGGGCAATTACAATTGTGTATAGGTTGGTAAATGAACAGTGGGGACAATCATGTGTTGGAGTCCGTGTTGTGTTTTAGCGGTCGATACCGCTGTTGTCATCGGAAAATATTGCCGGTGAAGATGATGATGACACGAGTGGTGTCGCAGCCCTCGGGGCACCACATATAAGCCTGTTACCCTCTTGATCTCCAGTCATCAGTCCCCAGTCAGTGTTAGGGCAGTTAAAGTCCCCAATTATAATTGCTTCCTTGCTTTGTGTTACAGAGTGAATCTCTTCGTAGAGGGCAGTGTCATCGGCTGCCTGTTGTTTCGGAGGCCTGTATACGGTTGCAAGTGTTAGTTTCTTGTTATTTGCGGTTATTTCCACGTAGACAGAATCGTATTTCTCTGCGTCCTGTTTGTCTATTGTTATGGCAGGGAGTGTACTTTTTACGTAGCAGACTACTCCTCCTCCTTTCTTGTGCTTTCGACTTTTGTGGAAGATTTCGTACCCAGGGAATGACAGTTCGGATTCTAGATGAGTAGAGTTGGCCCAAGTCTCTGTGATGGCTACCACATCTGGTTTCTCTGTTGCAATATACGCCCTAATTTCGTCCTTTTTGGGTATTAAACTACGTGCATTTGTGTACATGATAGAAATGTGGCCGTGACGAGTTGTACCAGTTCGCTTGTCGGAGGCGTCGTTAGTTACACAGTTTCTTGTGAGTCTCACTGACGCTACGGGTTGGTTGATCAAGGGCTGCCTTTGCCCCGTCCTCGCCCGCCGTTTTTTGAAAGGCTTTTCGACAAGCTTTTCACTGCCTCGTCCAGAAGCCTCCCTAGACGCGCCGATCCAACCTCATTCAAGTGTAGTCCATCGTTCCAAAACAAGTCTGGGCGCTCAAAGAAGTGATGCCAGGCATTTGTAAACGCCACGCCTTCGTCGTCACAAATTTCCTTCAAACTAGTATTGATGTTGCTCGCTTTGCTGTTGAAGCCGGCGTAAGCGCTGATTCTGGGTAGAATTCCAGAAACAACGACGTGAGGGGACTTGGTCTTGTAACGCCGAATGACCTGACGGTATTTTGATAGTAGGGCCTGAGTTTGAGTAGACTGAACGTCATTTGTCCCCGCGTGAATCAAATAAACTGTGTCTTCCTTCGCGAGTTTCGTGACAGCATCGACAGCTGAAGTAATGTCGTCCAGTTTGGCTCCCGGAATACAATAACGCCTCCGCGTCTCTGTATTCCTGCCGCAGAATTCCGTTAATTGACCTCTAAACCAGCGAGTCCCCTACAAGTCTAACAGATGTTTTCAGTTTGTCTGTGCCCCGAAACTGTGTCTGATCTACGCAGACCACAGCAGGAAGAATGGTCTTGTGGCGTCTAATGGATGAGTAGTGAGGAGTGGGAGTGTGGTGGCGACTGGGCGTGGAGGCGTTAGGAGGGCTGGTAGAGGAGAGGGACAAGGGGGAGCCAAGGGAAGATGAGGAAGAGGCGGAAGGGGTTGACTGCGGGGGAGTAGAGGAGGAGGATGTTGAGGATGTGGAGGAGGGGGGAGAAGAAATGTATGAGGAGGTGGCAGAGGCGGAGGAGGAGGAAGGGGCGGAAGGGGTTGACTGGGGAGGAGTAGAGGAGGAGGATGTTGAGGATGTGGAGGAGGGGGGAGAAGAAATGTATGAGGAGGCGGCAGAGGCGGAGGAGGAGGAAGAGGCGGAAGGGGTTGGCTGGGGGGGAGTAGAGGAGGAGGATGTTGAGGATGTGGCGGAGGGGGCAGAGGTGGAGGAGGAGGAAGGGGCGGAAGAGAAGAGTGAGGAAGAGGAAGGGGAGGAGGAAGAGTAGGTCGTGGTGGTGATGGTGGGATGGGTGGGGGAGGGGGCGGGGGTGATGGCGGTGCTGGTGGTGGAGGGTGAAGAAGGGGGGGTGTTGGCGGCCTGTGGTGATGAGGTGGAGGAGGGAAGGGAGGAGGCGGGGGAGGGATGAGAAATGGAGATGGCTGAGGAGCAGGAGGTATGTGGTCTGGTCAAAATTTCGGAAAACGAAGAAGAAGAAAAAGAAGAAGAAGAAGAAGAAGAAGAAGGAGGAGTGGGGAGATGAGGGAATGACGTCATGGTGTCCCAGAGTAACGCATTGGAGCGTTGTAGATCCTCGTTGGTTGTTTGTAGTGCCTGAATACGTAAGTCTAAGACACAGTACCTACACATCGAGTCGCTGGTTTGGTAGTGAATCGCAGCATATTTCTTTGAACAATTACAGCAACTGAAATAGTTGGACGGCATGATTACTTTTTTTTATTTACTGTTGCAAGACGATATAACTGTGAGCTTTACAGTTAAGATGAATTTTGTATCCGCGTGGGCTATGGTGAACACCTGGAGGGAGGCGGCTTTAAATCGGTCGAGTCACGCGGGAGAGTTTGAAGTGTGGCGTCTATGAGGGCCCACACGTGTTTTCCCTCCGGGATTAAAACTCTCTGGGGGATTAAACTTTTCCTCCTTTTCAAAACAGGTGTGCTGGTATACAGTTCAAGCTCTGTACTTCTACGTTAGTGACAGATTTTCTGCGTTGGTTAGACACAAGAAGCTCACTGTCTTTCACTGGGTGCTGTGTTAGGTCGTGTAGTTGTAATCCTACTGAGGAAAAACAGGAAACACAAAAAAGTCGATATATAACTTAACCGCTCAGCTCAGCAGGGAAGTCCTCTCACTGTAAGGTAATCCTCGCAACACTTCAAACACTAGTTAGACACGTCACAGCACTGAGTTAGACGTTAATTAATTAGGTTGAGTGGTGCTAAATAAGACAAGTAAACAAGCACAGTTAGTCGTTCGATTTCTGAGAAGGCGTACGGGCCTATTTAAGTAACAGTTAATTAAAAACGTGGATGAACGGATTTCAAAAGTTGTGACGGTAAAATGTAACACACGGAGTCGATTCACACACAAAATAACAAGTGTCGTTTCACCAGACGAGGTGGAAGGCAAGGTTAAGGTTTGATGCCGCAGCAACAAGGTCAACGTCCGTCCCTTTGAGGAGGTCAGGCGAGACTGAGAAGGAGAAGGAGGGGGAGGAGGAGGAGAAGGAGGAGGAGGAGGAGGAGGAGGAGGAGGACGTTGAAGGGAAAGATGGAGAGAAGGAGGTGGCGGAGGTGGTGGTGGAGGAGGAGGAGGAGGAGGAGGAGGAATACATAGGATACATAGGAAGAACAGACACCAGAAGACCTATCGGTCTATGGCGAGGGTGTCTGTTTACTACCGCTACTACTAGTAAGCTACGTGTGGTAGGACAGGACAGAATAGATGAAGGCTCCTCCCCACCCACCTCTCCGGACCGGCAACGTGTCGGCAGGAAATAGTTAGAAGAAAACACCATGTACCTTTAAGGAAGAAAGGGCCATGGAAATTTTACAGTAAAGAGAGAAATAAGAGGAAATTACTACCCTTAACTTACACTACTGGTAACCTAAGCTGTGGGGGAAAATGACTTAATTACATAAGAACATAAGAACATAGAAATACAGGGAGGCTGGAAGAGGCCGAGTGGCCTACACAGGGCAGCCCCAGAATCCCCCCTAATACTCACGATGGGAGAGGTGTAGTTTCAGGGGCACAGGTGGAGGCTTGATCCTCGTTTTACCGGCGGTACTAGGCACAGCACCAGTAACCTGTCACCTTACTGCACCCACACCTCACTCCACCTGTCATGCGGACATTAACTGTTGCTTTACTCTATTGTTGACTTTCGCTATTTGAAATCTAGGTTGTGGGGGAGAATTATATGAATATAGGTTGAGGTCTTGCTGCATTCTGTCTGAAAACATGCGAAAAAAGATAAAGTTTAATCTTATATCCCTGAAGTACTTATCCAAAGAAGACTTAAAGCTATTGATACTCTGTGCGCTAACTACTGACAGTGGGAGTCCATTCCAGTGATCGACGACTCTGTTATTGAAAAAACTTCTGTACATCAATGTGTTACATCAATTTCCCTTTAACTGCATACCGTTGCAGCGTGTTCTTGTGTTGGTGTCTCTCTGAAATAGACTATCCGGGTTAATGTTGTCGAATCCATTAAGGATTTTGAACACTTCAATTAAGTCCCCTCTTATCCTTCGCTTTTTTAGGGAAAACATATCTAAACGCTTTAAACGCTCGTCATATGGCAAGTTTCGGAGCGCTGGAATTTGTTTGGTTGCTCGTCGCTGTATCCTTTCTAGCAAAACTTGATCTTTGATATAGTTCGGTGACCAGAACTGAACGGCGTATTCTAGGTGTGGTCTTACAAATGCTAAATATAATCTCTTCATAAGTTCGGGTGATTTATAATCAAAGTTTCTTGAGATTAATCCCAACATCATATTGGCTTTTTTACTCGCTGCAGAACATTGATCACTCATTTTAAGAGTGTTACTGATAATGACACCAAGATCTTTTTCTTGCTTTATTTCGCTGAGCTTATGTCCTTGAATCTGATATTTAAAGTTAGGATTTTTTTCACCTATGTGCATTACTTTACATTTATCTACGCTAAAACTCATTTGCCATTTTTCGCTCCAGTCGGCAAGTCTTATTAAGTCTGATTGAATGTTCTCGCAACTTTGACTGTTCATTACCGTACCTCCTAGTTTGGTGTCGTCGGCGAATTTGGTTAATTTTGATAGGATATCAGTTTCTAAGTCGTTTACGTAAATTATGAATAGTGTTGGCCCCAGGACCGAACCTTGGGGCACGCCACTGGTGACGGGTTGCCAATCCGATGCTTCACCATTAAGAACTACACGTTGTTCTCTGTTGGTGAGCCAGTCATGAATCCACGCACATAGATGGTCGTTAATATCGTGGGAACGCAGTTTTGAAATAAGCCTAACGTGAGGAACTTTATCAAACGCTTTCTGAAAATCTAGGTAAATTACGTCATATGGGCTTCGGGCGTCCCAACATGTATAAACATCGTTGAAAAAGGTTAGTAGGTTGGTAAGGCAAGACCGATTACTACGAAATCCATGCTGACTATCAGTTGTCAAATCATTTGTTTCAAGGAAAGTGATCATTTTATCCCTGATCATTTTTTTCGAATAGTTTAATTAGGACAGACGTGAGGCTGATAGGACGATAATTAATGGGTTGTTTTTTGTCTCCTTTTTTAAAGATCGGGGTAATATTGGCCTTTTTCCACTCGAGAGGCACACTGGCCTGTGCTAATGACTTGTTGAATATTAATGTTATGGGTAATTCTAGCTGTTGACTACATTCTCTCAACACGCGAGCAGATAAATTATCGGGGCCCGGAGATTTATTTGGATCTATTTTCTGCAGGTACGCACGCACATCGCTGATATCAATTTCGGTCAATGCAAGCTTATGTTCTTCAGGGCCTTGAAAAATTTTCTTCGGGGCTGGAATCGATGTCATGTTTTCTTTTGTAAATACGCTACTAAAGGTTGAATTTAGGACCGACGCCATGCCTTTATCATCACTAATCGTATTGCCACTTAATGGTAGTGGGCCGATATTATTTTTAACAGTTTTTTTTGTTTCCTATGTAACTGAAAAATAACCTGGGATTTTTCTTGGCATCAAGTGATATTTTCATCTCATACTCGCGTTTCTGTTTCCTGATTTTCCTTTCGCACTCTCTCTTGACATTGATGTAATTAGTATGATCCTGTGGATTATGTGTCAGTTTATATTTCTTATAGTTTTCTTTTTTCGACGATGATTTTTTGTAGGTAATTATTCATCCAAAACGGTTTTTGATTATCAGTCCTTCGTGGCTTGAGTGGAATGAATTTATTTACACTCGCTGTGATCTGTGCAGTAAAACGATTATACATTTCTTGAACGCTGACGTTGTTGAGCAAATGATTCCAATTTACTGAAGCCAGTTCTCTTTTTAGGTCCGTAAAATTTGCTTTACTATAATTAGGTATTAAGAGTGAGTTTGCTCGTACTTTTGTTTCAATATTTAAAACGCATCTGATTATGTTGTGTGTGGTTACTGGTTGCAAATGGCTCGCCTACCTCACAGGCAGTTATGAGATGACTATCGGTCGCGAAGATTAAATCAAGAATATTATTTTCGCGTGTCGGCGTGGTAACATTTTGATTAAGAAATGAATTTTGTGCAAAGTTAATTAATCTCTCACCTTCTCTGTCGCCAGAAAGTGTATTCCAGTTAACGGAGGGGTTATTGAAGTCACCGCATATTATTGCATTTTTATTTCTGACAACTCTATTTATCTCTGCGTAGAGATTTCCATCAATGTCTTCATTTGATTTAGGAGGTCGGTAAATTACGCCCAGAACATACTTTTCATTATTGATCGTTGCTTGTACATACAATGCAATGCAAGATGGCGCCACTATAAACACTCGCCTGCGCCAGAACGGGCTGGGCCGACCATCAGGCCCCACCTGGAAGAAGCCTTGGGCCAACCATCAGGCCCCACTAGGAAGATGCCTACCGGCGCAACAGGCAACGACGTAAAAAAAAAATAAAAAAAAAAAAAATAAAAAAATAAATAAAAAGAATCATAAGCCTCTGTTTCGGCAATGTTTAACTGTATGACATCTAAATTATTTTTCGCATATATTATTACACCTTCTCCTTTTTTGTGTAAACGACACTTAGCAAACGCATTGTAACCATTTATAGCTACTTCACCTAAAAAATGTTTATCGCGCATATTCAGCCATGTTTCCGTGATCAAAATGAAGTCGGGTTTTTCAGTAATTGCATGTATTATCAAGTGGCTGCGCTTCTGAGTGATGCTACGGGCATTTACATAAAAGATGTTTAATTTATTCGTCGAGTGTGCGCCATCTATCAACTGTCGTTTCACTGGAATTGGAATAGCGCGTCAGACCTGACTATCCTCAATTACCCCTACCTCACCAACCACCTGCGTGACTGTTGACCTCACTGCTACCTCAGTACCCCTCATCTGTGGGTCTGGTGACCTGACATCCTGCGCAGTACTGTACACCTGCGGCCTGACCTCACTGCCAGGGTGCGGTTTCCTCCCGGCTAAGCCGGAGGAGGAGGGGAAGAAGGAGGGGGAGGAGGAGGAGGAGGATGTCGTTGAAGGGGAAGGTGGAGAGAAGGATGTGGCTGAGGCGGTGGCGGCTGTGGGGGGGCGGGGAGGGGTGGCGAGGGTGGAGGAGAGAGGAGAGGGAGAGCAGGGTGAGGCGGATGAGGGGGAAAAAGACGAGGGAAGGGGGGAGGACCGGATGGGAGAGGGCGAGGGCAGGAGCGAGGAGGAGCTCCCGCGAGTGGAATACTTGCTACACTTTGTCGTCAGGAGACCTTCCCTCAAAATTTCAATGTCCCGTGTCAGCGCATGAATGGCATCTTCGAGTTGTCTGATGTTCCTTTCATCCTTCGTTGCCTTCATGCAAAACCGACATGAATCGATCGCCCCTTTGCTCGTTTTAAAATACTGGGGTGCTTGCCGGCATCCGCAGTCGACACAGCGATAAAACCTAGATTAAGTATATTAAAAACCTAAAAACAAGTTAAAAAGAATGTGTGTTGATAAAAACAGTTTTGTGTATGTGTAGATTCACTGATCTTTGTGCTGGGACAGGTGAGGAATGGAGGGAAGGAGAGAGGGAAAACACGTCCACACTCGGCGAGAGCCAACAGCAAAGGAGACATTTAACCCGGTAGCAGCGACGGGCCAAATTTGTGGCTTTACCGTGTAGCAGCGACGGGGCCAAATTTTTGTCAAGATAAAGACCCCCCAAAATAGCTGATGCATAAACTGATCACAAATGCGTTGATATATATTATGAAATGGTGTGTGTGTGTGATGATTTTTCTCATTAATTCGCTTATAGGGGCCCTTAATTAAGAAACATGATCCCCGCAGCTACCGGGTTAAAGGGCGAAAACAAATATAAAACAATAATGGAAAAAAAGCCCGCTACACACTGCTCCCGAATAAAGAACAGAGGAGAGGCCAAAAGGAGACATCAACTTCGGGCGGAGAGGCGCCATCATAACCTCCTATTAAAAAAGTTCAAGTCGTAGGCAGGAGGAAATACAGATGAAAGAAGATTGTTCCAGAGTTTACCAGCGTTAGGGATGAAAGAGTGAAGATACCGGTTAACTTTTGCAAAAGGAGTTAGGACAGTATAGGGATGAGATTGATTAGAAAGTCGGGTGAGGCGAGGCTGCGGGAAGGGGGGGGAGGCATGCAGTTAGCAAGTTCAAAAGAGCATATATATATATATATATATATATATATATATATATATATATATATATATATATATATATATATATATATATATATATATATATATATATATATATTTCTTTACAGCAAAGGAGACAGTTCAAGGGTGTAAAGAAAAGAAGACAAAATGAAAAAAAGCCCGCTACTTACTGCTCCTGAATAAAGTACAGAGGAGTGGCCAAAAGAGAAATCATATATATACATACATATATATATATACATATATATATATATATATATATATATATATATATATATATATATATATATATATATATATATATATATATATATATATATATATATATATATATATATATATATATATTTTTTTTTTTACAACAAAGGAGGCAGCTCAAGGGCAACAAAAAAAGAAAACAATAATAAGAAAAAAGCCCGCTACTCGCTGCTCCTAAAGCAAAACAAAAGAGGTGGCCGAAAGGAAGATCAAATACAGGAGGAGAGGTGTCCTGATACCCTCCTCTTGAAAGAGTTCAAGTCGTAGGCAGGAGGAAATACAGATGAAGGAAGATTGTTCCAGAGTTTACCAGCGTGAGGGATGAAAGAGTGAAGATGCTGGTTAACTCTTGCATAAGGGGTTTGGACAGTATAGGGATGAGCATGAGTAGAAAGTCGAGTGCAGCGGGGCCGCTGGAGGGGGGGAGGCATGCAGTTAGCAAGTTCAGAAGAGCAGTCAGCGTGGAAATATCGATAGAAGATAGAAAGAGAGGCAACATTGCGGCGGAATTTAAGAGGTAGAAGACTATCAGTATGAGGAGGAGAGCTGATGAGACGAAGAGCCTTAGCCTCCACTCTGTCCAGAAGAGCTGTGTGAGTGGAGCCCCCCCACACATGAGATGCATACTCCATACGAGGGCGGACAAGGCCCCTGTATATGGACATCAACTGTGCAGGGGAGAAGAACTGGCGGAGACGGTACAGAACGCCCAGCCTCGAGGAAGCTGATTTAGTAAGAGATGAGATATGAAGTTTCCAGTTGAGATTTTGAGTTAAGGATAGACCGAGGATGTTTAGTGTTGAGGAAGGTGATAGCTGGGTGTTGTCAAAGAATAGGGGATAGTTGTTTGGAAGATTGTGTCGAGTGGATAGGTGGAGAAACTGTGTTTTTGAGGCGTTGAAGGACACCAGGTTCTTCTTGCCCCAATCGGAAATAATAGTAAGGTGTGAGGCTAAGCGTTCTGCAGCCTCCAGCCTTGAGTCGTTAAGTTCCTGTAGGGTGGGTCTTGGGTCTTCTATTAAAAGAAGTTGAGTAATGCAGAGTTGAATCATCGGCGTAGGAATGGATAGGACAGTTCGTTTTGGAAAGAAGATCATCAATGAACAACAGAAAAAGAGTGGGAGATAGGACAGAACCCTGTGGGACACCACTGTTAATAGATTTAGGGGAAGAACAGTGACCGTCTACCATGGCAGAAATAGAACGGTCAGAAAGGAAACTGGAGATAAAGGTACAGAGAGAAGGATAGAAACCGTAGGAGGGTAGTTTAGAAAGCAAAGATTTGTGCCAGACCCTATCAAAAGCTTTTGATATGTCCAGCGCAATAGCAAAAGTTTCACCGAAACGGCTAAGAGAGGATGACCAAGAGTCAGTTAAGAAGGCTAGGAGATCACCAGTAGAACGCCCCTTGCGGAACCCATACTGGCGATCAGATAGAAGGTCAGAAGTGGAAAGGTGCTTTTGAATCTTCCGGTTAATAATTGATTCAAAAGCTTTAAATAGACAAGAAAGTAAAGCTATAGGACGGTAGTTTGAGGGATTGGAGCGGTCACCCTTCTTAGGCACAGGCTGTATGAAGGCATACTTCCAGTAAGAAGGAAATGTAGATGTTGACAGGCAGAGGCGAAAGAGTTTGACCAGGCAGGGTGACAGCACGGAGGCACAGTTTTTAAGGACAATAGGAGGCACTCCATCAGGTCCATAAGCCTTCTGAGGATTGAGGCCAGTGAGGGCATAGAAAACATCATTTTGAAGAATTTTTATAACAGGCATAAAGGAGTCAGAGGGGGGATGAGTAGGAGGAATATACCCAGAATCGTCCAGAGTGGAGTTTTTAGAAAAAGTTTGAGAGAAGAGTTCAGCCTTAGAGATAGATGAGTTGTGGAGTTGTAGAGTAATATGTGGTATTCACATGGGATTTTCGATATTTAGCTTGTACGTGATCCCCCATTTTGCAACTTTGCAAGTATTACTTGCTCGAAGACGAGGGAATCAGGAGGCACAACTTCCCTCATTGTCGCCAGGTTCGCTAATGTCCTCCTGGCTTATACTCCTTGCTGAACTTTAGTTTCTTCTTGACTTTCTTCTTTTTGTAAACAACTTGTTCCGTTTCCTTCTCTCCTACCCTCATGGACTATATGATGTATGGATCTGTTAGAGCATGTGTTGACTGCTGTCCGCTGAGTTACTCAGTAGCATTATATTCACGCGAGAAAGGTTACCAGATGTTTATATATGCCAGTGAATATCATATGAGGGAGTAAATTTTTTTTTTTTTCTCAAAAATAAGATCAATTTGGTGTGTGAGTGTATGCCAAGGCAAAGCGTGACATGTCACTGGATGGGGGAGGAGGGAGGAGAGTGTGCTATAACCTTTTTTTTCGCGAATTTCGCTGTAAAACCCTGTCACAAGGAGGCCGAAAGATATATGAACATGTGAGAACTTTTCGGAGTATTCTCTAATTTTTGTTTTTGTTTTTCGAATGTTTCCAGCAGACGGTCCCCTTAAACTCTTTTCTCCACTCAAAATTGACCTCTTCTGTCTTTTCGTTCTGTTTTCTTTGGTTGAAGTAGCGTCTAGCGGGTCTTTTTGCTCCTGTTTTAGTTTTTTGCCATTGAGCTGTCTCACTTGCTGTAGAAAGGAAAATACATACGGACAATACCCTACTATATTGGTAGCATCTAGGAAAGAAGAAAAAAAAATTGAGGGAGGCGATATAAAACGCCCAACCTAAGGAAGTTTATATACCAAGATATGAGATATGAAGTTTCAAATTAAAACACTAAACTAAGGCTAGGGTGTGAATATTCAACTGATGAAGGGAATAGCTAAGGAAGAGATGCTTGGAAGATTATGTTGAGTTGTTAAGTGAAGAAATTGAGTTTCTTGAGGTATTGTAGAACACCATGTTTTTTCTGCCCCATCATCATTCACATTATTATTGGTCATATTGTTGTTGTTGTTGTTTATATTATTACCCACATTGTTTTCTCTAATAAATTTCAAGGAAACTGCCAGTCTCTCTCTCTCTCTCTCTCTCTCTCTCTCTCTCTCTCTCTCTCTCTCGTTCTGATGTGATCGCGTGCACCATTGCTGATCATGACCTAGTCACTGTTACCTTAGACATCAGTAAACCGAAGAGGCAACCTATGGTTAAAACTTTCCGTCAATTAAGAAACTACTCACCAGAAATATTCTGTAATTTATTAATGACTGAAAGTCCAACAATGAACAGAATATACGCAACAGATAACGTAAATACGCAAGTTAAGATATTTAACGAAGTCTTTTTAAATTGTCTCGATTTATGCGCACCGTTAGTAATGCAAGAAGTAAGGAGGCCCTTTGCCCCATGGATCACTGAGGAGCTGAAAACACTCATGCAGCGAAGAAATACTGCCTTGAAGGACCTGAAAAAAGATAAAAGTAACACTAATTTGGAAATTAACTATAAAAATCTAAAAAGACAAGTTAGAACCTTGATCCATCAAGTTAAATCAGAATACTATAACAGCAGACTAGAGAATAACAGAGGTAACAGTAGAGCCACCTGGAAGATTATTAGAGAACTGATTACTGGCAGCAAGAACACAGCAAAGACTACACATAACAATGAAGTGTCAGCTAGTCATTTTTATACTTTTTTTGCTCAAGTGGGTAAATGTACATTTGAAAAATCTCAACAGAACTTAAGTGATGCAGATTTAATACTACAACCATTACACACAAATTTTAGACATGGCATTAATTCACATACTAATTCACATATGTTTCGACCTGAACCCACAAGCTGGGAAACAATAACTTTAGCTATCAAACACATGAATAATAGTGGCTCTTACGGATCAGACGGTATCCCTTTCAAATTTTTAAAAGACGCCCTTCCCGTCATCATTGCACATATTACTTGCATCATAAACACCTCAATTGTGACTGGAGTTTTCCCCACACCGTGGAAGCACTCCATTGTTATACCTATTTTTAAGTCTGGCAATGAAAACGAACCTAGTAACTACCGTCCCATATCTCTCCTACCCATTCTTTCTAAAGTAACTGAAAAAATAGTTGCATCTCAGCTTACCTTATACCTAGAAACAAATAATCTGCTCAGCAAAACACAACATGGTTTCAGACCCAATCTGTCCACTAATACTGCTTTATTAAAACTAACTAACGAACTTTACGCAAATATGGACAACAAGAAAATTTCTTTAATCACCCTTTGCGATTTATCTAAAGCTTTCGACAGTGTCAGTCACGAAATATTGCTAAACAAGTGCCTCAACATGAACATAGATTCCTTCTGGTTCCAGAATTACATAAATGATAGAACACAATCGGTGCGGATAAATAACAGTATGTCTGACAGCTCCAGCATGTCCTACGGTGTGCCTCAAGGATCAGTACTAGTCCAATTTTATTTATTATATATGTAAACGACCTTTGGCGCTATTTCTCGACCTGCCAAATAATCCAGTATGCTGACGACACCCAGTTTATTCACAGTGGTTACATAGATGATCTTAACAACATGGTACGTAAAGGAGAAGAAACTGTTAAACTTGCAAAACAATACTTTAATAAGATTGGTCTACTGTTAAATGCACAAAAGACGCAGTGCATGTTCATTGGAACAAGGGGGCTCCTCTCACAGATTCCTCCCGACACTCACATGCAGGTGGACGGGAACGTTATCACTCCCAGTTCATCTCTTAAGAACCTGGGCGTTTACTTTGACAGCCACTTATTGTTTGATGCACATATCTCCGAGATGAGCAAAAAAGTATACGTAACAATTATGCACGTTAATAGAATAAGGGAACACTTTAATAAAACAACAAGAATTTCTGTCATTCAATCATTAGTCATGAGTATAATTAATTATGGGATCAGTATCTGGGGAGCTACTAATGCTTCTCAAATACATCGCGTGCAAAAACTACAAAATTTTGCAGCAAAGGTAGCACTTGGAGGAGCTCCCAGGAGTGAACACGCTACTCCATTTATCAAAGAACTTGGCTGGCTCAAAATAAAACAGAAACATACTTTTGAAATCGAAGTAATTATCTACAAACTCATTAATAAAAAAGTTCCTAATTGGGCGTTCCCACTGCCAACACTGGGCGAGAGGCACAGCCACAATGTCAGCACGAGGCAATCTGAACAGCTCTACGTCCCCATGTGCAGCACTAACTTGGGCACCAAGTCCCTCCAAGTTGCCGGACCCACACTATGGAACAGCTTTCCTAACAACATAAAAATACTTCCTGCCTTAACACTTTTAAAACACGTCTGAAGATACATCTTTTCAACAAACAATTTGAATTGTGAATATTACATGACATGTTCCACTGTTTCAGATCAATCGAGTTTTAGATCAATTTTTTACACTTTCACTCCGACTGCCTCACCATTTTATGTTATATTGTCTGACTACATATTACTCATACTCTGATCATAACACTTTAAAGTATACTTTAGCCTTTTATGATGATAACGTTTTAGCTTTTTATGTTTAATACTTTTTACCTTATAACTCACGAATGTTGTTTAACTCAATTTTAATATAGGTGTTTTCTTTTGTGTATTAACTTCATTTTAATGTTCTCGTAAGCTTAAGTCTCATGTAAAAGAATAACCATTGTA
>NC_066527.1:9804352-9886852 GCF_024679095.1 Eriocheir sinensis
ATTTTTGTTGGTACCGTTGCACTCAGCAGTGAATGCAGAAGCTTCGATACTCAGGGAAAAACTATTACTAAGCAATAATAAAGAAGTTTTAGCGAGTTGAAGCGGAAATTTTCTTGCGATATCTTTTATAACACTGTTTATTTATTATCATTTCCTGTGTAAATATTTAAAGGAATGCTGTTATAAACGATTGCGTTTCATAAAAGAATGTCTCCTGAACGGAATGCAATCATCAAATTATAGTTAGCGGATTACTGAATTATTTATGAGCATGTGTCACTCGCCGGGAAGAGGGAGCAGCGAGGCAGCACGACACAAGGCTGTGTAGGGAGGTGAGGACGGGGTAAGGAGAGCGCTGATTATTGGCGGCCTCTCACTCACCGTGTTGAGAGGCAGTGTATAATGGTATATGTTTATGTTTTATTCGTTATATCTTGTCTCATGTACGTGACAGATAATTTCTGTTGGTACCTTTTAGACTCGGCAATGAATGGGGAACTTTCGATACTCAGGAAAAGATAGCAATAAGCAACTATAAAGAAATTTTATGAGTTGAAGTGAAAGCTTTTCCGATATCTTTATAACGCTGTTTATTTATCATCATTTCCTGAATAAATATTCAAAGGTATGCTATAAACTATTGCATTTCATTGAGGGATGTCTCCTGAACGCAATACAATTGTCAACTTATAGTTAGAAGGTAATGTAAGGAATTACAAAATAATTTATGGGAAGGTATGACTGCGGGAAAGGGCGAGCGGCGGAGTGCGGCTGGCCAGGCGGCAGACTCATGCTGCAGGTGAGGGGGAGGGGAGGCTCAGGCAGTGAAGACAGCACAGCAGTGAGTGGGGAAAGCAGAAAATATATAGGCCGGGTGTCCTGCATGCATTATTTATTATTTTACTTTCTTGATTTTACTTATAGATACGATGCATCCTTTGGCACAACATGAAAGTAATGGTGCTAATCTGACGATTATTGACACTGGATTGATAGTTTTTCCTGTGGAACATATTTCTTAAATGCCTGGACGGTGTGGTATTGTGAGTAAACAAAAAAATGTGTAATATAGCCTACCTTGAACCGTGAGCTTAGAACGGTGCATTTTGCTTTGTATTGGAACGGTGCGTTTTGCTTTGTATTGGAGCGGTGCGTTTTGCTTTGTATTGGAACGGTGCGTTTTGCTTTGTATTGGAACGGTGCGTTTTGCTTTGTATTAGATCGGTGCGTTTTGCTTTGTATTAGATCGGTGCGTTTTGCTTTGTATTAGATCGGTGCGTTTTGCTTTGTATTAGAACGGTGCGTTTTGCTTTGTATTGATCGGTGCGTTTTGCTTTGTATTGGAGCGGTGCGTTTTGCTTTGTATTGGAACGGTGCGTTTTGCATTGTATTGGAGCGGTGCGTTTTGCTTTGTATTAACGGTGCTTTTGCTTTGTATTAGAAAGGTGTTTTGCTTTGTATTAGAAAGGTGCGTTTTTGGAATTAGAACTGGTGCGTTTTGCTTTGTATTCAAACTGTGCTTTTTCCGTGCTTTCACCCTGTGGTTGGAACTCTTTGCCTCTGCTTTGTCAACATCTGCGTTCCTTTTGTATTAGAACGGTGCCTTTTGCTTTGTATTAAGAAGGTGCGTCTCAAACTACCATCCTATGTTTTTGCTTTCTTGTATTAGAACGGTGCGTTTTGAATCAATCTCAACGGAAGATTTGCTTTGTATTAGACCTTCCACTTCTGACCTTCTATCTGATCGCCAGTATTAGAAGGTGCGTTTACTGGTGATTAGAACGGTGTTAACTGACTCTTGGTCATCGGTGCGTTTTGCTTTGTATTAGAAAGGTGCGTTTGCTATTGCGCTGTACATATCAAAAGCGTTTTGTTTTGATATTAGAAAGGTCTTAGCTTTCCAAACTACCCTCCTACGGTTTCTATCCTTTGTATTGAACTGTGCGTTATCTCCAGTTGCCTTTCTGACGGTGTTCTATTTCTTGCCGTGGTAGACGGTCACTGTTCTTCCCTAAATCTATTAACGGTGTGGTGTATTGACAGGGTTCTGTCCTTTCTCCCACTCTTTTTGTTGTTCATTGATGATCTTCTTCCAAACGAACTGTCCTATCCATTGGAACGCCGATGACTCCACTCTGCATTACTCAACTTCTTTTAATAGAAGACCCACCTTTCAACAGGAACTTAACGGTGCAAGGCTGGAGGCTGCAGAACGCTTAGCCTCAGACCTTACTATTATTTCCGATTGGGGCAAGAAGAACCTGGTTTCCTTCAACGCCTCAAAAACAGTTTCTCCACCTATCCACTCGACACAATCGTTTGCTTTGTATTAGAACGGTGCCCCTTTTCTTAGACAACACCCAGCTATCACCTTTCTCAACACTAAACATTCGGAACGGTGCGTCATTGTATCTCAACTGGAAACTTTATATCTCATCTCTTACTAAATCAGCTTCCTCGAACGGCTGGGCGTTCTGTACCGGTGCGTCTCCGCCAGTTCTTCTCGGTGCACAGTTGCTTTGTCCATTAGATCAGGCGTTTTGCTTGTATTAGATCGTATGATGCATGTATTGGGGGCTCCACTCACACAGCTCTTCTGGACAGAGTGGAGCGTTTTGGCTCTTCGTCTCATTTTGCCTCTTCATACTGATAGTCTTCTACCTTTGCTTTGTAAATTCCGCCGCAATGTTGCCTCTGCTTCTATCTTCCATCGATATTTCCACGCTGACTGCTCTTCTGAACTTGCTAACTGCATGATTAGAGCGGTGCGTTGTGACTTTCTACTCATGCTCATCCCTATTGTTTTGTTATTAGAGCGGAGTTAACCAGCATCTTCACTCTTTCATCCCTCACGCTGGTAAACTTGGAACAATCTTTTCATCTGTATTAGCCTACGACTTGAACTTTCAAGAGGATATTAGAGCGGTGTATTTGATCTTGCTTTAGAACGGTTTGTTTCTTTTTTAGCAGCGAGTGCGTTGTGCTTTTATTATTGTTTTTTTTTGTGTGCCCTTGAGCTGCCTCCTTTGTTGTAAAAAAAAAATGAGATTCATTAATAATGACAGGGAAGGAAAAATATAGGCCCTGTCATCGACAAAATTGAGCCTGCAGGAATTGCAGCCTGGTGCATCTATATGTTTTGTATTTCTGCATTTTGTATATTGTATTAAGACCGTGCGTTTTGTTGACATGTATGGGTATTAACGCTTTCTGTATCTACATGTAGAAGGAAAACGCAAAATTTGTTTCCTAGTAAATCAGAAATTACATACAGTTCGGCAACTTTTCCTCGTATTAGAGCGGTGCAGGCAGAGGAGGAGGTCTGGTATTCCGGCCGGTGCGTTTATATACCCACACTTATCATATACCTCTCAAAGGGTGCATATCTCATCATTTTATAAAGAAATGGGCCTCTACGAGCTCGCAAAGTTATATTTCAAGTTGAAAACGCGATTTATAAGCATTTATACGTCTGATAATATTGTTAGCGTTACTTGTATTAGCTCCGAGGCATTTTAGTTATTTAACAACAAATTTAACGTCACATTAAAGCGCAGTAAACGTTTGTAGATCCGCGCGGTAACCCGTTTGGTCATTGATTAAAGTTATGCAGCGCGAGCTTTTGAATCTCGATGTTCTCAAAACTACGAACTAAGGGCCCAAAACTACGCACTAAGCCTTTGTGGATCGGTGCCAGGTCTTTGTGTTCAGTATAGCCTGACTTACCTTGACACAGACTGCGAAATCACCTGGGTCCAGTTACAAACCTTCAAATCTCTTCTTATTGCTGCTTTTTACAGACCGCCTCTACTAATACAGACTATTTACAACCTTCAAATTTATCTTCACGTATACAGGCAAACAAACACATCTGGATCACGGGTGATTTAAAGCGGTGCGTTTTGACTGAACTGCAATATCCCGGTGCATTTGCTTTGATGCTGACGCCCCAACCCCATTATTTCCCCACACAAACACACGCCAACTACACGACACATTCATTGACATCATAAATACATTTTCACGTTTCACAAACAGTACCCAGCCAACACGAACACAAACTGTAACATTAGTTTGAAGGGTCCACGGTACCTTTGACCACAGCACACACTTGACCTTTTTCTCACCAACAACATTCTTAACATAACAAAAACTCAGGTTGTTCCAGGACTTAGTGACCACGACGTCATCGTTGACGAGACCTCCGACCGATTAGACATAAACAAAGACCCAGACAGATTTTCCTTTTTCAAGGGGCTTTAGACATGATCAAACAAGACCTAACTGGTTCGCTACTCGTCCCTCGCCATCAGCTGACAGACGGTACTATTCATCATTCACCAGTATACCAACTGGAACACCATGTCGGACGCTGAAACACACCATACACGGTTCTCCAATGGCGATGACACATACCGCAACAAAATCACTTTCTAGCAGGACCCAGCCAATTATCGACCCATCTCACTAACATCGATTCCATGTAATTTTTTCGAACACATAATACACAAACACATAATGAATCACCTTGACGCAAACAACATCCTTACTGACTCACAACACGGCTTTCGACCTAAACGCTCATATGAATCGTAACTCATTACTACATATCACGACATTACGAGGCTACTTGGCCGACGTGACATTAAACAAGTTGATACTATTGTTTTACATTTTGCCAAAGCCTTCGACAAAGTCCCGCACAAGAGACTGACGTTAAAATTGAAATACTACGGTATTTCAGGACCTAATCTTCACTGGATCACTGCATTTCTTACTAACAGAACTCAACGTGTTCTTCTTGACGGATCTTCATCTGACACTGTCCCTGTTTCTTCAGGCGTCGCACAAGGCACCGTTCTAGGCCCCCTTCTTTTCCTTCTGTACATTAACGATCTTCCACTGTCAACGCCTAACTCTTCCACTAGACTATTTGCCGATGATGGTTTACTGTTTAGAGCAGTAAAGACTACTGACGACTGCAGCCTACTACAAAACGACTTGGACGCCCTCGAGCGGTGGGAGCGCACCTGGCAGATACACTTCCGACCAGACAAATGCAAACTATTAAGATTCACCAGAGCGCACAACCCCATCCATCACACTTACACTCCCCACAATTCAGATTTAGAATCAGTTCACACACACAAGTACCTTGCTATCCATCTCTCAACTAACTTGAAATTCAACACCCACATAGACCATATCAGTGCCACAGCCAACAGAACACTGGGGTTCCTGAGGAGGAATTTACATAACTGCACACCTGACATTAAACACATAGCTTATGACACACTTGTGAGACCAACACTGGAATACTGCTCCACGATATGGGATCCTTACACACACAGAAACATTGATAGGTTAGAACAAATCAACACCAAGGCGGCTAGGTTCATTACAAACAATTCCACTCGAACGCCTGGAATCACAACACTGATCAAACAACAGATAAACATGGAACCTCTTCACATACGCAGACAAGCACACAGACTCACTTATGTACAAGATCACAAACACTCACATTGACATTGACCCACAAACATATTACACTAACACTGACGCATACAAGCACTCATACTTTCCACGCACCACACGTGACTGGAACAGCCTCCCTCAACATATTTTAGACTGCGGTACAATATACTCATTCAGAAAACAACACACTCACTTGTCACCACAACACACTAACACTAACAACTACACTTGATTCACTTCCCTCCCCTGCACACTCGGCTCCCCCGTCCCCCCAACAGCCAACACAAATATGCGTGTTATGCATCTGTACGGGTGCCCTGCGCATTATTGTCCAGATCCAGATCCAGACCTCACTATCCATGACTTTATCTAACCTCTTCTTGAATGTATCTATGGTTTGGCACCCACAACATCACTCTTCCTTATGGCTGTTTAATAGTTTATTATCCACAAATATTAGAGACATATTTCAGGAATATTGATAGGACGATGAAAGAAATGAGAAGGTTCTTGCCTAGGCCAATGTTTCCGTTAGGACTCCGTAGCATATATACATTATGACTAAGCCAGGACTAAAATATACCAAGAAATCTTACAATAAATGACTTAATTAGACTGAAGCCTAGCACTTTGTGGTAGTAAAAAGTAGTAAAAAAAGTCTAGCTTCAATTGTCGCTTAAGTCGCTGGACATTGTCCGTTCACGTGCAGTTCTGACTTAGTTTTGTTATGAATGTCGTTTCAGATTAATTTATAATAGTACAAAAGGCACATACTTATCAAAAAAGATATTATTGCATTAGTTTTTTATCGGTGCAACCTGTTACCTTACAACTCACAAAGGGTTTTGGTAGGAATGCGCATCAGAACAAGTTAAGAATTGGCCAATGAGCGCGCAGTACCATCAACCATGCAATGATACCACGTTCGTGAATCCACTCCTGAAGGAAAATCTCCGCCAGCTCTCGTGAAACCGACTATAGTTGGTGCTAGAGTCCTACCTCACCCCCACGTACTTTGTAAGTTTTTTTTATTGTTAGTAGAAGTAAACGAAACGCGTTTTTCTCAAAAAACAAAACTCTAACTTCAAATGAGTTGATGTCAAAAACTTGTCAACCAATTTTCCAGGTTTTTTTTTTTCAATAGAGAAAAGAAAGGAGAAAACAATTGGAGCCAGATTATTGTTCTTACTCAAAATCCGTTTTTTTAATTATAATCATCAAACAAAAACATAGTGCGCGAAAATAAATACCTAAAATCTAATTTCTGTCCAATCTATAAACTTTGACTCAGAAATGTAGTACAATACTTTAACTACTGTGTCAAGCAAAACGACGGTAGTTCATTTTCTTCATAGAACGGCTCATTTATAAACAGTAAGAAAAAAAAGCCAGAATGGCTTATAATAAAAAAAAACACTGACTTTTGGAGAAACAACACTTCGATCGAAAATAATGTATGTTCTAAACTCTATTGTCAAAATTTCAGCTTGATTTGGTAAGAAATAACCGAGATCTCTATTTTTCGCTAGTTGTTCGCTAGGTGGGTACCTTAAGAGGAAACGGAAAAGCATTACGAGGTTTGGAAGATATTTAAGAGGAAATGGAAGAGGATTACGAGTTCTAGAAGAGGCTTAAGAGGTTTACAAGAGGTTTATGAGGAGGATGAAGAGAATTAAGAGGTTTAGAAGAAGACTAACCTTTTAAAACGGGCAATAGAGTCTGGCACCAGTCTTTGCTTTCTAAACTGCCCTCTTTCGGATTCTATCCCTCTCTCTGTTCCTTTATCTCCAGTTTCCTTTCCGGCCGTTCTATCTCTGCGGTGGTGGACGGTCACTGCTCTTCCCCTAAAACTATCAACAGTGGCGTTCCACAGGGTTCTGTCCTATCACCAACTCTCTTCCTGTTATTCATCAATGATCTTCTTCCCATAACAAATTGTTCTGTCCACTCATACGCTGAAGACTCCACTCTGCATTATTCAACCTCTTTCAATAAAAGACCATCAACACAGGAAGTACACGACTCCAGACTAGTGGCTGCAGAACGCTTAACCTCAGACCTTGCTATCATTTCCGATTGGGGCAGAAGGAACCTGTGTCCTTCAATGCCTCAAAAACTCAATTTCTCCACCTATCAACTCGACACAATCTTCCAAACACCTATCCCCTATTTTTCGACAGCACTCAGTTGTCACCTTCTTCAACACTAAACATCCTCGGTCTATCCTTAACTCAAAATCTCAACTGGAAACTTCATATCTCCTGTCTTGCTAAATCAGCTTCCTCTAGGTTGGGCGTTCTGTATCGTCTCCGCCAGTTCTTCTCCCCCGCCCAGTTGCTATCCATATACAGGGGCCTTGTCCGCCCTCGTTTGGAGTATGCATCTCACGTGTGGGGGGGCTCCACTCACACAGCTCTTCTGGATAGAGTGGAGTCTAAGGCTCTTCGTCTCATCAGCTCTCCTCCTCCTACTGATAGCCTTCCACCTCTTAAATTCCGCCGCGATGTTGCCTCTCTTTCTATCTTCTATCCCTATTTTCACGCTGACTGCTCTTTTGAACTTGCTAACTGCATGCCTCCCCCCCTCCCGCGGCCCCGCTGCACATGACTTTCTACTCATACTCATCCCTACACTGTCCAAACCCATTATGCAAGAGTTAACCAACATCTTCACTCTTTCATCCCTCACCCTGGTAAACTCTGGAACAACCTTCCTTCATCTGTATTTCCTCCTGCCTACGACTTGAACTCTTTCATGAGGAGGGTATCAGGACACCTCTCCTCTCGAAATTGATCTTTCTTTCGGCCACCTCTTTTAATTCTTTTTTTGGGAGCAGCGAGTAGCGGGCTTTTTTTTATTATTTACTTTTTTTGTGTGCCCTTGAGCTGCCTTCTTTGTTGTAAAAAAAAAAAAAATCATAGAAATAATGATGATACGAAAAAAACTCTTAATATGTTAAAATTGAGGCCTTTCTAAGACACTTTTAGTTAAGTATTTTTTTTTTCATTTCGTGAACTCATCTGTTGCAAAGTATCATCGCTACCCGCCCGGCCTCCCTGTGACTACGCTATACCCGTCTGGACTTTACTGCCCTCTATGAGTATGGAAGTTTGCACTTTTTTTTTTTGCCCTCCGATATAATGTACTAAACACACTGATGATCTTCATTTGCCTGATTATGTCATGCATCTCAGATATATGAAAAACTTTTTTAATCCAATTTTTCCTTACAACATAAGAGGAAAATTTTAATGAAATATTAAGAAACATTGCTCTTTTTTTTTATGTTTAAAGCATGAAAACATATTATGTTTTCATGCTTTAAACATAAAAAAAAGAGCAATGAAAAGGAAATTACATATTCACATATTTCCTGTTCAATGAAATCCGAGACACTGTCGTTGTGAGGTGTACTGAAGAACCATTCTGATTTACTTGGCACTACTGCCACTGGACTTAGGAGGAGAAGGGTGTAGGACTTGCTGAACAACTTGTTGAGTGACTTGCTGATGGACTGTGTGCTCAGTAGTAACAAATGTACGGAAGTGGGGGTTGCCTCAGCGGGGGGGGGGTGTCGGAAGTGGGGGTTGGGGGGTCAGCGGGAGGGGTACGGAGAGGGTATCTGCCCCCTACCCCTTCCCCTCCCATCTCTTTCACCTTTTCACCCCCCCCCTCACCCCCCCCTACCCACCCACCCTCTCGGGCTAGCGTGCGGAGACATCTTGCGACAACAGGATGCGACAGGATTGCGCGGGCTCGGGGCGGGGCCAATGTAGTTTGGATGATTCACCTATGAATATTTCTTATGGCGAGCTACAACTACATGGCCATCATTGAGGGGTACAACACGTTTAAAGTAAGGACTTCGGACCAGCTTCAAAAACTTTTCGCGGTTGGTGACAAATATATTCACTATATTTGGCCGCGTTCATCAGGAATCGACCAAAAAATGCTGTTTGAAATACACTTGATTGCAGTTTTCTTGATAGGGCAAGTAGCACTTTTGAGGGCTTCTATGTTATCCTGAATGAAGTCCGCAAGAACGTGCTTTTGCTTAAACGTATAAATAGCATGCACTTTTTAACAACCCGGCCTAGTTGAATAAGTAGTTTAAGGAGGGGACAGAGCAAACAGCATTTTCTCCTGAGCAGCATGTGTTCCAATACCATTCGTGTGTGGCTGACGATATATCCCTATTGATGATATTGTGTCTTCTGATGATCAGCGGGAGGTCATCCGTTTTCTCAATGACTTCACGTGAGACAGCCTCAGTATCGCACAGAATGAGGTATCCAAAATCGCCATCGGTTGCTTAATTGACAATATCCAACCTCCCCTGGGTTTTCAAAATACCTCGCCAGTCTAGGAAGGAAAGTGCTTCTATCATGTTTTGAATTAAACAGAGGGTTCGTGTAGATGTTATTGGCGCGTACAAAACAACGCACAGCACTTGTGTAGCCCCCACGCACATTTGTTTGAATGCAATGATATATGTCTGGACTACTAAGCACCTCTAATTCCTGCTGTGTTTTTAACAGAAAAGAGTCATAGGCAAATCCTGGCAAGCCAACATAATTTACAATATCCAACCTCCACTGGGTTTTCAAAATACCTCTCCACTCTAGGAAGACATCACATAGAAGGCAACATCCTTTTTTACATAAAGCAACAAATAGTCCTTCAGGCTCCGACACCCAGCTACTTTCCAAACATTATGAGCATGTTTATAATCACTTTCGGAAAGTTCTGCTTCTTGAAGCGAGTTGAAAAGAATCTTCGCGGGATGGAAGACGTGTTTCAGAAAGTCGTTCCATCGAATCCATATAATCATAACAAAAAACCTGCTTTCCCTTGATCAATAATGGTAACGCAGGTGCTGGCACATCTTTCAACATATGTTATGTGTATATGGGTTCGCTCCCATTACTGATGAATTGGTTCGCTAAAGCCGAGAGTGAACCAGACATAAAAACAACGAGTCAATAAATATCAAGTCATTTATGATGACTTCATGGTATTTGTGAACTGAATGTTTTGGTCTTAGTTTGATTTTCAAGTCAGGTAGCGTTAATTCACGCAGGATTAACGACGTCGTAATCCGCATTATGTGCAATGAGAGTGAGCTGCAATTTGTGATTTTCATTTGAAGGTTGCATCTATTACAATAAGCTCCAATGTAATTGTTTCCTGATTTTTCATGGTCATGATGTTTTACTCCTTTACCTTTTAAAAAACCCGTATTTACAGAGAAGACAGTGAGTTTGTTCATTGTGACGTACCGTATCTTCATCGGTCATATTGATTTTATAGTAGCCTTTAGAAAATTTTAACTTCTTCCAGGAACGCTGCAACGTATGAATAAAATAGTTTACAGCATTACTTCCACAATAGGATCCGCTTTCTATTGTTTCTCCGTTTCTATTCACTATAATGTAAGCATACGCTATGGCAAAGTGATGTCTCTTTACACCCATTCGAAGAAGGCTTTACGAGAATACTCTCAAAGTCATAGAATGCTAAATAAGATGGCTCATATGCTTTAGCATGATTAATAAATTTCACAGTATATCCCGCGGGTGGGAATCTTAGTCTTGTGATCATCATTGGATGCTCAGCAAGCGTTGTCTTGTTCTCACAGGCACACAAATTTCCATGCAATTTTTCCATGCTGCATGGTTCTTTTTCGTTTCCCGCCGCAGGATAGTTTCCTTAAGCAGTTAATTAGAACACCAATGAGGGAAGAAAATACTTTGGATTTGTTGTTAACTAATAGAGAGGACATTGAGGTTGGGGGTTCATTAGGTAACAGTGATCATAAGGAAATTAGATTTAATATTAAATGGGAGGATAGAGTCAGCAGAAACAACACTTAATACCTGACTTTAGGAAGGCGGACTTCGAGGGTTTAAGAAAGCAGCTGCAAAGGCTTAAGAGAGTAAGATCAGAAGTAGCTGAGAGCTTAAACCATAGGGTTCGTTATGTTGGGAGTATAGAACGTGTAAGAGCTCCTTTTTCCTGGAGTTCACCATTGGAATACGCGTTCACCTGGGAGGCTCTCCAACAATGTTTGAGCGAAACTGTAGGGATTCAGGAGTATTTATACCCAAATCAAGAAGAAGATATCCATAAGGACGTGAATATACAGTATATATTTATATATATATATATATATATATATATATATATATATATATATATATATATATATATATATATATATATATATATATATATATATATATACAAACTGGTTTGCCTTCTCTTTTCCGAATATTTGTCTGCCCAGACAGTGAATTTGAGATAAATCTGACTTATTTAATAACACGAGGGAAGGAAAGGGAAGGGGAGAGAGGGAGGGAGGGGGGGAGGAGAGAGAAGAGGGAGGGAGAAAGGTATGATGGAAGGGAGAGTTGAGCGAAACTGTAGGGATTCAGGAGTATTTATACCCAAATCAACAAGAAGATATCCATAAGGACGTGAATATACAGCATATTTATATATATCTACAAACTGGTTTGCCTTCTCTTTTCCGAATATTTGTCTGCCCAGACAGTAAATTTGAGATAAATCTGACTTATTTAACCCTCTCGCGCACGATGACGCATTTCGTGTCATCAAGGGTAAAAGGTTCTGGGGGACGATGACGCGAAAGGCGCCATAAAAGTAAATAAAAAATGATTAGTGATTAAAAATTAAGTTTTCGATGAAAGTGCGATAAATTTGAAAGCATCAGTTGTTGGGATAAGTTTCTTAATAGTAACATATGGGAATATTTCTAAGGAACGTAGATGAGGAGCTTTGAGCGATTTTTATTTGTTAGGCTACTCTGACGAGAGAAAAAAAAAGAAGTTTTCTCGGTGTAACTCGGGAACTAATAGACGTATGAGGAATTTGAAGATACCATAAGAGTCCTCACTAAATTCCGCTTCGGAACATATATTCGGCTAAAAAAGTTGGCCCACAAAATTTCGAGCTAGCCGCGGATTTCTCAAGAATCAGAGGGGAATGGAACACACACACACACACACACACACACACACACTCACACACACACACACACACTCACACACACACACACACAGACACGCATGATCCTTTTTCACTTTATGCCTTTTCCCCCGTCTCTTCCGTACCACTTTCTCTCTCACATCGCTCTCTCTCCCTTCCCTTCGCTGACTCACTGAGGTATTTCTGGGTTGTCTTCGTTTTGAGCGCTATCTTGACCTAGGGAAAAAGGTAAACTCGATGCGGCAACGTCTAAGGTCATATGACACCGAAGAGCAGGCAGAAAATATAAAGAAATGTAAGTTGAGAAAAGAAATAAGAAGAAAGAAGTTAAGAAATGAGATATAAGACATTAATTAATGCAAAATCAGAAAAAAAAGACTTGGTGCTGCAGTGTTTAGGGTTAGATGGCACCAAATAACCGGATTAAAAAATATAAAAAAAAAAAAAAAAATATATATATATATATATATATATATATATATATATATATATATATATATATATATATATATCTATATATATATACATATATATAAGTTGAGGAAAGAAATGAGAAGAAACAAGTTAAGAAAAGAGGAATAAGAAGATAATGATACAATACACCTAGCAAAAACTTAAATAATTTATAGAGTCTTACGTTCAATGGCGATTTTTTATTTATTTTTCGGACTTGCATTAGAGAGTGCATTCATATTCCAGCCTGGTCATTAACCTAATGTCTTTAACGTTTTCCGTGATTATAATCTTGTGGTCATTCGAGCCCACGATCTTATCTTAACCCTTCAAGTACCCCATCTCCCGTCACCCCCCCTATCTGCTGGGCACCCCCACTCCCGTCACCCTTCCGCTTCCGTACGCTAGCCCGAGAGGGGGTGTGGGGTGGGGGGTAGGGGGGGGGGTGAGGGGGGGAAGGTGAAAGAGATGGGAGGGGGGGGTCCAGATACCCCCTCTTCCGTAACCCCCCCGCTGAATTCCCAACCCCCACTTCCGACACCCCCCCGCTGAGGCAACCCCCTCTTCCGTACATTTGTTACTACTTTTTCCCTTAAATGCATGTAAGGCCTCAAAGCAGTTCCTTGCGTTCGACAAACAGACCCACCTTACAGATGATGCACATCCAGCGGGTTCAGTGAACATCCTTCTTCCTGAAGCAGTGTTTGCAGGTCACAAAGATGTGCATGTGCCATTCCCTGGTGTCATACCGCTGGTTATTATGTGGCAGCAGGGTCTTCTGGACTCCCTTTGGAACTTGCCGATTCATGCTGCTGGGAGAGACGTGTCAGTTTTAGGGTTTTTATCTGATGCCAATCAGCTCCATGTACTAACGTCTTTCCCTCATAGGAAACTTATACAGATGGGTCAACATATCAGACTTGTCAATCTCCTCCATCTTCACATAGTACTCCTTGATGACACTGGGACAGGAGACCTCCACATTCTTCTGTTGCCTGTCATATCACAAGACGGGTTTCAGTGGCTCCACCCCAGCATCTGAAGAAAGGACAGTGACAATATTGTTGTCCTTCCATCTCATGGCAAAAATCCCATCTGTTGAGCAAAATTCATGTTTTCCCTCGTGATACAGCCTTCTCCATATTCTTGACAAACAGCAGTGGTGTATCCCCAATCCTCTTTGTTTTTGCAGTGCCCACGTATCTGTTGCCGTACTGTTCTCAGAGGTACTCCAAACCGATACATGTGAACCAGTTGTCTGTATAGAGGGTTGACACCTTTGGTTTCTTTTAGAGTCTTGGCAAGGGCGATGATAGTTTTGCCTGCTGACTTTGAAGTCAGTCTCCTCCTAGCTGAGTTCTATTGGATGGCTTGAGAAAGCTGTTTCCCCCAGTCCCTTTAAATCAGCCCTTTTAACCACTTCCGCTGTACTCACCAGACCCCGTAGTTGTGTGTTTTGTTGGAAATCAGTATAAATTTACCGCAACTCCAACGGTTTGTAACCCGAAAGGACACACACAGTCACACACCCAATGAGAAACATCCAGAGAGGAAACTCACCAGCTATGAGTGGAATAACCGGGCTAAACACACGACCTAATAGTGCTCCAACGGCCAATAAATGATAATCCTAGCAGCTGCTTAGTAATATCTTATTGTGATAAAAACTGCCGAAATACTTAGCTGGCATGCAGTTTAATATCCTCTTTCTATGGACTATTGTTGTCCCAAAATATCTTGAAGGGTGAGTGTATCCCTCGAGGTGATATAATTACACAGCGACCGATTAATGGTTGGAGCCGCGTGTGCTGAGGTGTTGAGTGGCGTGAGCTGGACGGCAAGAGAGCTCCCTGGGAGCCGCCCACGTCTGAAGGGATGTTTAGTTTTTCTCCCGACAGATGGCGCGGCTTCCGCCTCTGTTTCCAGCAGTTAATTTGTCCTTGCATATTTATTTAATTTAGTAAGGTAAACTACTTATTATTTTATGTGAGGAAACACTTCAAGATAGTAATTCCTTTCATTATTCGTTTAGTTACTCATTTAGGCAGTGATTAATAGGCGCACCTAACATCACCAAATGTGTGATACAAACTTGGCGGAGGGACTGTTTTTTGGGCGCCATTAAAGATAAGGGCTAAATAATAGCTTAGCCGGATATTTTATTTTTATTTATTAATGATCCACGAGACATCCTAGAGTTAAATCAAAGTATGTGCTTATCTTTGTATTCATTTATACACACACTGGTAATATTTCTGTGGAGTCTGATTCACTTATTAGAGTGAAATTCTAGTGTGATAAAAAGTCACAAATTCGTGTCACTAGTAAAAATGAAACTAGTAATTTAAGTTTTGCCACCATGAAATATACACAAATAGATAAATATGAAAGCTCACGAAGTCACAATAAGTGACATCACCTGCTTTGCGCAGTAAAAGTATACTATTTTAGGTATCTGATACCCGCAATATGACAGGCTGCTGCTGCCTTGGCCACAGATTATTGCCAGATTGTCATACTCAGCTGCTTATATATCCTGACTTCCTGCTCCTAAACTGTCTTCTGGGATCCAATAACGAAACTCATTTATAGTTGTTCGTTGAAAGAGTAAGATCCTGATGTTTCTTGGCAATAGCTAGGCGTCAAAAACAGGTAAATATTATGCTCTGAGTACGACAATCTGGCAACGGTAACTATACGTATTTTCATATTGAATTATTGAATGTTGTGTTGAAGAAAAATAATACTCATAATTCTAGTTAGTTTTTGGTTATAAGGATTCTTTATGAAATGCAAGTATAACATGACCTTCTTATACTAAGGAAACGTCCTGAATCCTGGATCGGCTATGGTGATGTTAGGTGCGCCTATTAAATTCGTCTCGATATAGGTTTCGAAGATCGAGGTTGGTAACCGCCTTCCTAGGTTTATTTTAACTCAGACGATGGACTCATAGCTGGTTCGAGCTTCGGCCCAATACTTGTGCCAGTAAGGAAATAGTTAATTGCCAATCTCCCTGCTATCATCACCTGATTCCTAACATTCCAATAATAATGGCACCACTATAAACAATTGCCTGCGCCATGACGGGCTCGGGCTGACCTTCAGGCCCCAATATAATAGCCCTCCGGCGCTATAGGACAGATGTAAAAAAAAAAAAAAAAAAAAAAATCCCCAGGGGAGATTGCGATTCCCCAAATCGCAATTAACTGACTCCAGGGTAATTATTTAATTTTATATATATTTTTATTTAAAGATAAGAAATGGGGACTAATTTAGTATGAGAAAAAGAGTGAAATGTAACTCGGGGGGTTGAGATCGTAGCACATCTCATCCAAATAGACCAGCCCTTACCCCATTTTCACCTTCTAGGAAGGTATAGCATTTTTTTTCTAATCATCCTCACCTTCTGGGAAGGTGTAGCTTATTTTTCCTATACATCCTCACCTTTTGGGAAGGTGTAGCATATTTTTCCTAAACATCCTCACCTTCTGGGAAGGTGTAGCATTTTACCTGATATTAAGTAACAACCCAAACTTAAGCCTAAGGCCCTCACCATAGTAAGTGAAGTACTGAAACAAACAAAACACAAGACATTTATTTTACAAGTTATCTAAATTATCCCTGAGCATCCTGTTGAACTTTTCTGTAGCCTTCCACTTGGGACTTGGCGCCCCGACGTCATCACCGCCGCTTTGGGTAGGGCCGGCATTATTGTGGGAGGCCCCTTCATTATTTACCAAATCTCTACCCGGATGAGTTAAAGTAAGCTCAAGCGGATAAAGATTACATATTGAATGAAATTCCACAGCACCATTACCTTGTTTGATTTTGACTGTTCTTACTTTATTATCCGACCCCTTTACTATTTGCAAGACAATGTCCATTAACCAGAAGGGTCTGGGTTTGTTCAATGCTATAATCAGTACGATATCTCCAACTTTAATTTAGTTGTCCTAGGTAGATTGATATAGGTTTCTACTATGTTCTCTTAAGCTAAGGAGATAACTCTCGTACCACAATTTTTTGAAGCTTTCTAAGACTTCTTCTCGCACTTCAAAGTTTTTTCTAAAAAGGGCTGGCTCTGGTCGTCGACCCACACTTCCTCATCACCCCTCAATATGAGAGATGAGTTCCCATGCAGTTTCAAGGAGTTAGGTGTTATAAACTCCAAGCTTTCAGAACTGGATCGGTAGGTCAAGGGTCTAGAATTTATGGCCAATTGGATGCCAGATAAGGATGTTAGCATCTTAAAATAGGACAACTTGGCCCTTCCAACTACTTTATACAAACAATTCTTGAGCATCCTTATTAACCTTTCCCAGGCAGAGCCTACCCATGCTGAATATAAGGGAATTTCTACATGCTTGATGTTAATTTTCTCCAGTTCTTCCTGAACTTCTTTAGACTGAAGAGAGTTTTCTAAGATGTTGCCACCTTTTAAGAAGGGGTTGGCATTATCACTATACAGGTAATGGGGAATAGAATAGAGGTTACAAAATCTATGGAAGGCTAACAGGAAATTCTTTGTAGACATGTCAGGTAATAATTCAAAGTGAACAGCTGCAATATTAAGACAAGTGAATACCAAAACATAGACCTTGACTGAATGATCACTAAGTTCATCCTTTACCCAGAAGTGGCCAGTATAATCTACCCCATGTTGAAAGGGTTCAATCAGGTTCATGTGATGCTTAGGCATATCTGTAAATTTTGGGTATTTAAATGCCAAGGCATTGTACTTCTTACATACATTGCAAGAGCTCAGTGTGCTCTTGACTGCCATCCTACCTTTAGTGATCCAGTACCCTTGCATCTTGTTATGACAGTCATTTATCATTAATGTAGTTAACCTGTGCTCTCTAGGGAGTAACACATGATGATGTATGTCATACTTGAAGTATTGACACTTACTTATCCTACCTCTGAATCTTATAATGCCTCTTTCATCTAGAAATAAGTTGAGGTTAGATACCAGAGGAGGGAGTTTCTTTCATTTTCATTATTTGGATTATTCAGAAAATTCAGTTCGTTCGGGAAATTCTCTGATTGGGCCACCTTTACCCAGTAGTCTAAGGCTTTCTTCTTTGGATCACAATCCTTGATTTTGCCTAGAAATTTATATAGGTAAGCAGTGCACTCTAGCATGCCCTCAAAAGAAGAATATTTATTTATATTTATTACTCCTGTATTTACCTTAGGAGGTTGTGAGGTACAAGCAGTGCATATTTTGTCTTTTTGGGCGGGTGCTATGCTCAACAAAGGATATTGAGGCCACAGTTGGAAATCATTTGTAAGACACTTCGGTCCCTTACCAGAACTTCATTTTATCTAAATAGTTACTGTAAGATAACCCTTTGGTTACTAAATCTGCTGGGTTGTCTTCATTATGTACACAGCGATATGCTACAGGTACCTTGAGCTTCTTTTTTATTTCAGACTTCAGGCCATCAGCTTCTAACACTATTTTTCTAGAATTTGGACTTTACTTTAGTGTCCTTAGTCAGAAGCCAATTCAGCACTATCTGAGCATCCACACAGATATTTATAAATTGAATTTGGATGTGTTGATAAGCCTCTAAAATGGTGGGTAAGCATTTGAAGGTTAATATCACACCTATAAGCTCTAGAGTGGGAATGCTGTGCTCATTTATTTTATTAAGTGGAGCTACTTTTGATTTAGAGTGTAGGTATGTACTTCTACCCTCTCCATCCAAAGCGTAGGCCACAAAGCCGTATGCTTCAGCAGAACTGTCACAAAAAAATATGTAGCCCGTATGAGGTTTGCTTATTTAGAGCTTGTCTAGGAAATGAGACTTCCGACAGCATCTCCAAGTCTCTACTTATTTGTTTTCATTTCACTACAGATCTCTTCAGGAAGGGGTTCGTCCCAACCTCCTTCTAATTTCCATATTTTTCTCATTAATAATTTTTCTCTTATTGTCACAGGAAGAGCAAAATTTAAAGGATCAAATAATTTTGATGTTTGAGAAAGGACTTGTCTTTTGGTGTTTTCTTGTGGATTTATTTTGCATTGAGCTATGTTTAGGGCATCCTGCTGAACATTATATCTGTACCCTAGCACTTTTTCTTCTTCGCTAGTATGTTCGACTAGTCTTCCATCATTTTCCATCTGATCTCTCAATTTAATTGAATTGGAGTTCCAAGAAGCCAGATGATATAATTCCTGCATTTATTTAGTTTAATTTCCCGTTACCAATAGATTATCCACATAGAAATTATTAGCCAATATTTTACTTAATTTATCAGGAAATGAACTCGCATGATGTTTCATTACATAATGCAGTCTTAAACCTGTAGGTGACTAATTTGTTTCCTCTTTTCCAAAAGAAACAAAACCTATTTTGGCCTTTTTTTAATCTGATCATCAAAAAGGCTTGTTTTACATCACAAAGCATGTCCAATTAATTAATTAAGTAATTGAAGAATGTTATTCATTAAAACAATTCCTGGGTAAGCAGCCTCATTAAGAGGTTTCTCTTTCTTGGTTTTTAAAGAACAATTGAACACAGTTCTTATTTTAGTTGTAACTTATTCTTTCATTTTGATAACATGTCTATGAGGGATCCAAATCTTTCGATTATACTAGGCAGGTTTTACCTCAATTTCCTCAATTATGCCATCAGCTAACTGTTGGTCAAATACAGCTTGATACTTTTCTAGAAAGCCCTTTCTCTTCAAGTAGTCCACAGTTATGTCCAGCACGTTAAGTGCAACAGAATGATTAGATGGAACAGAATCTATTTCGTCTGGATACCATGGCAACTCAACATTATAATGATCATCATTGAAAGAAATCCCATCTTGAATTTTTTTCATTTGTTCGCTTTCAAGGGACACTAAATCTAGATCAGGTTTTGATTCCAATGGACTCAAAGCTAAAGAGATGTTCAAGTCCATTGTCCACTTCTGTGTCCTATAGAAGGTGTTTTAATGGGTTGAAGTAAGATTTTATTGGGTCCAAAACTGCATTGAACATGGTTTTAGTTTTGTTGCACGAGTTCTTCTCATCCTTTATTGTCAGGAGACGCATAACAAACTGCTATTCTTCTGGACTCAAAAAGTTAAATACATTACTTATGGGTGCTACTTTATTGTGCATAACTAGACATCTACCTCCCAATTTTTCTTGCCAGGACACTGGTGACATAGACTGCAGTATATCAATGGCTAACAACATATCTACTTGGATAGTCTCATGGTTCTTGGCCTCATAGAAGTGTTCATCTAACAATCTTATATTATTTTGCTTGAATTTACATATGACTGCGTTCATCCCTGGAACGTAAAAAAATAATGTCCAAGGTCTTGTTCACCAATAAGGGAGCAAAGGTGGCACGATCTTCTAACTTGATCCCTGTAGACATTTGTTTAGAGATTTTAGTTTCTGCACCAATATAGGTGCCTACATCACAATCAAGAAAAAACAATTTATTCACATCTGGACAAGGGTCTTTGGCAGCGGTTTCCGAAATATAAGATCTTTGGCTTCCAGTATCAATGAGGCACCTCACTTTCCTACTCTTTTTGCCATTCTTTAAAGTTAAAGTCATTGTAGGTAGCAATTGGCAAGAGTCAAAACTTCTTTGTGCCGAGCACAAGCTTATATTTGTCTTAAGTTGAGGTTGGGACTTATCTTTCTTATCAGCCGAGGGACATAAACGAGTGATATGTTCCTTTACATGACAGACTCTGCATTGATATCTAAGTTTACCTTGTTTACCATTACAGTTATTTTCATCGTGCCCAGAACCAGCACACCTGGTGCACATAGAAAGTTCTCTTTGCCGGGCAATTTTAGCTTCATAATTGGTCAAATTTGAAAATTGGCCCAAAGAATGCCTGCCAGCCCCACATACCTTAGTAGTTAAGTTTGTGGAGATGGATTTGTAGTTCAGGAGTGTGCCTTTAGGTTCTTTATTCTCTCTGGATTTCATTTCTGGTTTAATGTCAGCAGATGAAGGTTTACTGTTTACTTTATTAAAGGTCTTAGGCTTGACATAACAAGTTTTAATCAAAGTAGTAATTATTTCTTGGGGAACAGCGTCCTTACTTATTTCTTGGGTAACATAATCCTTAATTTTTTCTTGGGGAACTGGATCCTCACCATTACTGTTAGTAGGTTTTGAAGCCATGATTATTAAAGTAGAGGTAAGCTCTAGATAAAAACAAACGATCTAAAGGGGTTTGATTAATATGGGTGAGTTTATTAAAAAGGCCAGAAATCCCATTGACAGTACAAGAAGGCGGTCCTGAACCAGCTAGTTGATCCACAATTACCACTGGCTATTCAACTGAATAATGCCCCGGGATGTTTGGGGTCAACTCCTTTAGTGCTGGTGTTCCAAGGCATATTTTAGGCCGCCCAAGACTGCATCCTTGTACTTGTCCAATTCAGTTCCTCGCAGGTGTACATCATCCTCGTAGTACTGAGGGTGGTTGAGGAAGTCTACCGATCCTAATTGGATGACTCTGTCTACTAGCCCCTGTCTTGTTAAGGCTTTTGTTGGTGAAGTTGCTCAGCACCTGCCTTCACCGGTTATATTCGGCAGCCTCAGTCACACCATGGTGGTTTCCAGCAGGTACGAAACGCGCCTCTATCTGTACTGAGAGCTTAAGGCAATCAGGTTTCACTGCAGCCCTGCGTAAGATATAAAAGGCTGCAGCGTGCTCCTTGATCTGGTTGTTAGACAGGGCGGAAGTGACAGTTTCCTCCCAAAACTACTATGATGACATCGGGGTCTACCTCTTGGATTCGGCTTACTTCAGTTGGATGTTCTAGGAAGAAACCGTAACCCTTGCCAGGATGGGCTATAAAGTGAAATTCTGCTGCTACCTTTTTTCCGTTAGCTAGGTCTAAAACCCGATCCCAACTCCCATATCGAGATAAATCCCGCACGTAGGAATGTCCAAACAGTAAGACTTTCATATTACTAATCACACTGCCTCTGAGGAGATGAGTGTACAAGCCTGTACTCCCTGCTAATCAAGCTGAATTTAGCAACGAGCAGTTGTCATGGTTATTGTGTATACTCTAGTCACCAGTAAGGGAATATTCCTTGGAATATATGTTGGACATCAGTATAAATTTACCGCAAATCCCCAAAGGACACAGACACCCTATGAGAAACATCCAGTGAGGAAACTCACCAGCTATTTGTGGAGTAACTGGGCTGAACACACGACCTAATAGTGCTCCAACGGTCAATAAATGATAAACCTAGCAGCTGCTTAGTAATATCTTATTGTGATAAAAACCGCCTACTATGAAATCCAGAGGCTGTGTTATATCGTTTTTCTGGAATATCTCGGTAACTATCTGTTGGATCACTATGATGCTTTGCCACAGTATGTTTCACACCCTCCGCTAATATTTGGCAGCATAGTTCATTATCAGAGGGGTGTGAGTAAGGCACATACTCTTGACACTTGAAGGGAACTCGCGAAATGACACGAAAGTAATCGGACAGGGCCACCGTGACGTCATTAGCACGTCATATCCCCAGGCCCCGCCCACCTCTCTCTCTCTCTCTCTCTCTCTCTCTCTCTCTCTCTCTCTCTCTCTCTCTCTCTCTCTCTCATGGAAATACCTACCACTGGTGCATGCTGTATTCCTGAAGTTGTTGTATAGATATGCGTTATATCGTACTGTATTGGTCATTTTATATTTGATAGTGATTTTACGTGGAAATAAAGGCGAGAGTAGGGTAAAGTGGAGGGTGATAACGAGCGTGAATGATGGCAGTCAGGTAGTTTGGTGATGTTGGGCATTTGGAACAGACCCGAGATCTCTCTCTCTCTCTCTCTCTCTCTCTCTCTCTCTCTCTCTCTCTCTCTCTCTCTCTCTCTTTTATGAAAACACCTACCACTGGGCCATTTATTATCCATAACAGAACTGACGTATGCGTAATGTGTTAATGTATTTGTCCTCTTGTTCGTTAAATGCTCATAACATAATTCATTGGCTGAAATCTTAGCCTAGAGTTGGAAATGGGTGCCCAAGCAGTAGGCTGATGGAGTTGTTTTATTATTATTATTATTATTGTTATTATTATTATTGTTATTATTATTGTTATTATTATTATTATTATTATTATTATTATTATTATTACTGTTATAACAATTTATAAATATTTCATAGGAAAGGGAAGTGGAGGTTGTAGCGAGGTTTACTTAATAGTTCATAGTAGACCATGGCAGGAAGCGAATATATGATGAGGTGGCAAGTCATGCAAACATGAGTAAATACATTTTATTTTACTCTCCGTCGCTTTCCAAAAATAAGTCATCCTCGTCATCACTGTCGAGGTTTATGATGACAGGATCTACGCTTTGGTGTATGTTGTCCGTGGACCAGTACTCCTCCTCAAAGCTCTGGGATCGCCGCACCGCACCCGCCCACACCTCTGGCGTGACAGAAAGCCTTGCCTCCTCCAGCCTGGCCTGCAGGTCCGCCCGGGTGAAACGGTGTAAGGACGAGCGCACGTGTCTTTTCATGTGCCCCCACACCTGCTCTATGGCGTTAAGCTCTGGATGAGCTGGTGGCAAGCGGACGACTTCGTGGCCCCACATGCGGATGGTGTTGTCGACGATGTATTGTGGCTGTGGTCGGTGTTGTTTGCATATGAGGAGGAGCTCAGGCCGTGTCGCGTGTGGTGGGAAGGGCACCCTGTATTGCTCCAGCCATTTAATAAGATCCCCTTTCTTGGTGGCGGTAGTGGGGCAGCGACTCTCCTCTGTCAGCTTGCTGTGATATGGTGCATTGTCCAGCACCAGTACTGACGGCTCAGCCAGCGATGGCAGGAGCTGTGATGTGAGCCAGCGAAGGAAGAGATCCCCGTTCACCTCGCCGTGGTAGTCACCGCTGGTTGTATTGGTGTGGAAGCAAAGGAACGTATTTTCCACAAAACCATCGGCTGTCCCAGCTGCGACCACCACAAAGCGCTCCCCTTCTCCGGGTGGCACCTGACGGCTGTACATGTCGCTAGTGGCAGGCTGGGTGCTGTCCACCCACTCCATGCTGTGGTGCATCCTGGTGGTGAACCACGTCTCATCCAGATACACCACCTGCCTCCCATCCTCCCGGTGCCGTCTGAGTGCCCGGAGAGCACTAAACCGTCGGCACACGACATACAGGGACTCCTTCCTCACATACATCTTCCGCTGTGATGTCCTATAGCGGAATCCCATGTTATGAAGGAGTCGCCACATCGACGTGAGCGAGGTTCCCTCCGGGATGATGCACGCCGTCTTCAGGTCCTCCGTCAGGGAAGCTATTGTTATAGCTTGTTTAGCGGCGAACTTTCCGTACACTTTGCGACGAATGGCACCGACAGTGAAACTGTCGAAGACTGGCGGTGTTGTGGGAGGTGTCGCAGTTGGCGTTGGTGGTGGTGTCCCAGGCTGACATTTCGTGCTGTGCTGCCGGTGCACCATCATCCGTACCGCCATTACGCTCATCCCGACTGCATCAGCGACCCTGTCATACACCCTGTTTGGCGATAAGTCAGTATTATAACACCTCTAGTGATGGCAATGAATGGGTTCAGTAATGTTGCCATAAACGATACATACCTATCCAAACGGACCCTCAGCCGGTTGTCTGCTTTCTCCATAGCATACAGGGAGAAAAGCCTCATTACAAATCCGTTCCTGCACCCACGGGGACAATGACGTATAACGTATGCCATATTGTGCAGCCATGGAGCCACCGTCGTGTACGCCAGAGTTTATTGGACTGTAACTGTAAGCCCGGGTCACAAAAAAGATATCTCGGGTCTGTTCCAAATGCTCGACATCATCAAACTACCTGACTGCCATCATTCACGCTCGTTATCACCCTCCACTTTACCCTACTCTCGCCTTTATTTCCACGTAAAATCACTATCAAATATAAAATGACAAATACAGTACGATATAACGCATATCTATGTAACTACTTCAGGAATACAGCATGCACCAGTAGTAGGTATTTCCATGTGTGTGTGTGTGTGTGTGTGTGTGTGTGTGTGTGTGTGTGTGTGTGTGTGTGTGTGTGTGTGTGTGTGTGTGTGTGTGTGTGTGTGTGTGTGTGAGTGTGTGTGTGTGTGAGTGAGTGAGTGAGTGAGTGAGTGAGTGAGTGTGTGAGTGGTGGTGGTGGAGGTGGTGAGTGGTGGTGGTGGTGGTGGAGTGAGGTGGTGGTGAGTGGAGGAGGTGGTGGAGTGAGGTGGTGGTGGTGAGTGGTGGTGGTGGTGGTGGTGGTGAGTGGTGGTGAGTGAGTGAGTGAGAGAGAGAGAGAGAGAGAGAGAGAGAGAGAGAGAGAGAGAGAGGTGGGCGGGGCCTGGGGATATGACGTGCTATTGACGTCACGGTGGCCCTGTCCGATTACTTTCGTGTCATATCGCGATTTCCCTTCATGTGTCAAGAGTATGTGCCTTACTCACACCCCTCTGATAATGAACTATGCTGCCAAATATTAGCGGAGGGTGTGAAACATACTGTGGCAAAGCATCATAGTGATCCAACAGAAAGTTACCGAGATATTCCAGAAAAACGATATAACACAGCCTCTGAAATCCATAGTAAGTACTTAGCTGGCGTGTAGTTTAATGTCCTCTTTCTAAGGAATATTGTTGTCCCAGAATATCTTGAAGGGTGAGTGTATCCCTCGAGGTGATATAATTACACAGCGACCGATTAATGGTTGGAGCCACGTGTGCTGAGGTGTTGAGTGGTCGTGAGCTGGACGGCAAGAGAGCTCCCTGGGAGCCGCCCGCGTCTGAAGGGATGTTTAGTTTTTCTTCCTACAGGTGGCGCAGCTTCCGCCTCTATTTCCAGCAGTTAATTTGTCCTTGCATATTTATTTAATTTAATAAGGTAAACTACTCATTATTTTATGTGAGGAAACACTTCAAGATAGTAATTCCTTTCATTATTTGTTTAGTTAGTCATTAGGCAGTGATTAATTAAATTCGTCTCGATATGGGTTTCGAAGATCGAGGTGGGTAACCACCATCCGAGGCTTATTTTAGCTCAGCCGATAGACCCATCGCTGGTTCGAGCTTCAGCCCGAGACTTGTGGCAGTAAGGGAATAGTTAATTGCCAATCCCCTTGCTATCATCTCCTAATTCCTAACAGTTTATCATTGTAAAGATTGATGAAGTAGCCTGGGTCGATGGTGTCATCATCTTCTATGATGTCTAGGTCATCATCATCCAGCTCGATGTCACTATCATATGGAGTAACCAAATTTGACCGAGTAGTATCAAATGTTGGGATTCGGTGAATTTACCGTAACCAACGTTTTAGTGTTTCTCGCAAGACACTGAACACCCCCAGGACAAACTCAACAAAACCACAACAAACTTCCCCGCAAGCGCCTCCCAGAGTTACAACGATAATTCTAACAGGCCTGATAGTAAAACCTAATTGTAATGACAGTAGGAGGGCACTTATCTTAGAAGGGTTTCAAAAGAGGTTGTCTCTCGAAGGCTCGTCCCAGAGGGTCTTGTGTTCCTCGAGTCAAAGTATAAAAAAGCACTGCCGCGAGTTAACGAAGGAGCTGCAAGCGCTGATTTGTTGACTGCTGTAGAGTAGATGATGGAGTGGACGAAAGCCAACCACGTGGGTCTGAAGAGGTATTTTGAATTACCCTCGCCAGATGCCGTGGCTTTCGATATTCTCTGTTTTCATCGTTTAAATTATCCTTGCTTCTTTAATTATAATTTCACAAGGGCAATTATTTATTATTTCATGAAAGGAAACACTGAACTATTGTTATTCCTTTCATGGTATATGTGGTTAGTCTTCAGGCAGTGGATAAGGTGATTCTGTTTCGGTCTGGGAGCCGGTGAGCGAAATATTTAAGTACCATCCAAGGCTTATTTGAGCTCAGACGATACTCATAGTTGGCTTAAACTCTCGGTCCGAGACTAGTTCCATAAGAGAAATAGTTAATTTGTCAAATCCCCTGGTTAACTGACCAAATTCCTAACACAAAACGATATAAGTTTGTTGGAAAGAAGACTAGAACTAAAGAAAATGGAGTTATTTATGGTCATCACCATCACATTTCACCATCATATTTGCACCATCATCATCTGAACTGTCTTATAAATACCAGATTCTTGATGAAAGTTGCGCAAAAATTATTATGTATAAGTAGGCTACGACAACAGCACATAAAGTATACTTAAATATCATTATCACCATCAGGAATACACTAAAAATCTTCACCATTCAGGACAAAATGGCACAGGGAGACATATCGTGCTCACAGGGAAAACTGGCCAGAGGCCAGCGCATGCAACCCACCTGGTGACCAACGATTTTCACCTATTTCCTCTAATTTTACACTAATTTCACACATATCAACATGAAACACAATCATTTAATTATGTTATGTTCAGTTTTCAAAAACTTACGCGGACATTACTGAAGATACAGGGTGGCGAAGCTGAGAGCATCTGACGCAAAATTTGACCACTTTGAATGCTGAGGTGATACTATTTCACTTAAAGGCTGGTCCCGACGCCATTGTATGAAGGAAAGTATTTTCCTTGGCTGAGTGGAGAGTAGAGGTATGCTCCTATATGCTTCTATAGGATTAAGAGGAAATGGAAGAGGATTACGAATTTTAAAAGTGAATTAAGAAGTTTACAAGAGGTTTCCGAAGAATAGGATGAGGATTAAGAGTAAAAGAAAGAGGAATAAGAAGTTTCGAAGAGTATTAAAAGGATTAAGCGAAAGAGGATTAGGAGGTATAAAAGAGAATTAAAAGGAAACAATTCCAACCATGAATCGTTAATCCTTTGTTTATATCAATTTTGCAATAGCTTTTCAAACATAGTAATAGTTAAATTATCATACCGTGGTATATCCATGGGTCCCGCTTGTTTTTACTATTATTATAATTACTATTATTATTTTCATTATTACTATTATTATTAACATTATCATTATTATTATCATTATTATTACTTTTATTATTATTATTATTATTATTATTATTATTATTATTATTATTATTATTATTATTATTATTACTATTATCATTATTATTGTTATTATTATTGTTATTATTATTAGTATTACTATTATTATTATTATTATTATTATTATTATTATTATTATTATTATTATTATTATGTAGCCTACTGAGGAGTAGGGTAGGAACATACCTACCGAAACAGGCGAAAGCTACTCCCAGTGAGGTATATATGGGAAGTGAGGAGGGTGCTGCAGCCCTCCAGAGAACTTTCCCATGTCCTTGTTATCCGTTTCTCCATTGTCTCATCAACACCAGATAGTAGTTCAGCATGCTCTCTAAAGGCAGATTCTCTCTCTTTCCAAACCACACTACATTCACACAACATACACATCTTTTCCCAAAATATAAAATTCAAAATGACGCACCAAAACACTGCCTCCAAGTCTCCGCCTGGGGGGACATCAAATTCCTCCAGTGAGGACTCCCCTTCTGGCTGCCGACTTAAGAGGTGTCTTGGTAACTCCTCAAACCTCTTTCTTGTCAATTTCTGCAACATTTGCGGTCTTCGTTCTAATTTTCATTCTGTGAAACACCATCTCTCCTCCTCTAAACCACACCTTCTCTTCCTCACCGAAACACAGGTTTCTGAGGCTACTGACAGCAATCTCTACTCTGTTCCCTCCTACTATCTCAATCCTAAATATCAATACAAAGCTCTTGCTCTTGCTCTCGTGCCCACGACCTTGACTCTTCAGAATTTTCCAACATCTGGCTAAGACTTCATTGTCATTCTATTACTAAATAAATATGTGCTGTATATCTCTCACCTAACTCTACTAACTATGCAAAATTCTTTGACTACTTGAACTCTAAAGTGGAGCGCATCTTGACCCACTCTCCCTTCGCTGAAATCTCCATCCTAGGAGATTTTAATGTTCACCACCGGCTTTGGCTTTCATCCTCTTTCACTGACCAGCCTGGTGAACAAGCCTACAACTTTGCTATCCTCAACGATCTAAAGCAGTTAGTTCAGCACCCCTACATGTATTTCCGACCGTCTTGGAGACAGACCCAGCATACTAGACATCTTCCTTACCTCTAACCCTTCTGCATACTCTGTCAAACTGTTCTCTCCGTTGGGCTCCTCCGATCACAACCTTATTTATGCATCCTGTCCTACAGAGGTGAGCGTGGTACTGAAAAATCAGTAGTGCGGTTGCGGTAGTGCAGTACTTTTTTCCGGAGTAATGCGGTTGCGGTAGTGCGGTCCCATTTTCTTCTTCCAGTGTGGTACGCGGTGTGCGGTACTGCGGTAGCGGTAGTAAAAAAAAAAAAAATACTCCAGTGCCTATCCTGGCTATCCAAACAAATGAAACATGCTTAAAATAGTACAATTGCCTTAATTTACAATAGATTTTCCCAAAATAAAAGCAATAATAAGTCAAACAGCTACAAATGCACTTTGGGATCAATTTATTTAATATTTATCATATTATATATATATATATATATATATATATATATATATATATATATATATATATATATATATATATATATATATATATATATATATATATATATATATATATATATATATATATATATATAATAGAAAAATATTCTCCAGTTTCCTAAGACCTCAGCACTCCTCCTCCTCTTCCTCCTTCTTGGGGAAGGGAAGGAGGGACTGGGGAGGAGGGGCTGGGGCAGAAAAGGATAGGGAGGGGGAGGGAAAGATATCTGTGTGGGACATGTCATTTTTTTTGTTGTCAGTACTGCAACTTTCCGTGGTAGGAGGGAGGGGACAGGGAAGGGGGAAGAGGAGAGATCAGCGTCATGTGAGAGAAGAGGAAGTGGGGGGTGGGAAGGAAGGAAGGAAGGAAGGAAGGAAGGGTGGTATGATCTTGAATAACAGCTGCAGTAGCCAGGGAGGAAAGGTAGGGAGGATATGGGGGAGTGAAGGGGAAGGGGAGGAGGTTAGGAAGGGGAGGAATTCTCCGGCGATTGAGCGAAAACGAAAGATAACTAATATAGGAAAGTCATGACGGAAACAGTGTGAAACATTATTCAAACTGTCAAACATATTAAAACAAAACACATCAACTGGTAATAGCGAGACATCGACCGTGGGAAAGCTCTAACCACTAGCATCTCAGGCCTCAGCGAAGCAACCACGTGGAAATTTGAATCGAGGAGAAAATAATAATAATAATAATAATAATAATAATAATAATAATAATAATAATAATAATAATAATAATAGTAATAATAACAATAATAATAAACTATTATTAATATTATTATTATTATTAGTGTGTAGACATTATGACAAGTGATGAAAGGTGGTGAAGGAAACACGGGCTAGGGAACGAGTGTTTACTCCTGACTAGTTTCGCCTTAATGGGCTTCTTCAGAGGAATAAGGATTATACATGGGTAAGCTGTCTTGTATACAAAAATGAGGGCTCCCCTGGAATGCTTGGAGGGTGTTGTCTGACTCGGACCTCACTATCCGCCACTCCCTCTCTGGTCCTTGACGGCCACATGTGCTGCTGCTTCCGCCCACACTACGTCGCCTGTTCGTTTTTTAAATTTTTTATTGAGAGTGATGAAAACAGATTCATAGGCCTTCTTGTGTTGTCTTAAGATGTTTTCTTTTAGAATTTTGGCCTCGTTCCACTTCGCCAGGTGACCTTTTTCGTCTACATGGTTTACTAAAGCACTTTTTTCCCGGTGGTGTTTAAGGTCAGCTTTGTGCTCTTTCAGTCTTGTTGCGAGACCCCTGCTGGTTTCCCCGTAATATTTGTTGTCGCAACCGCTGCAGGGGATCTCGTATACAATGCTCTTATTATTCCTGGTGACCTCGGCCTTCTTAATCACTAAGTCTTTTACCTTTTTGCCCGCGGTTGTCACAACTTGTATGGTTGTACCGAATAGAGTTCTCCTGAGGTTGTCTGTCAGGTCCGAGTGCGACACCACCAGGTATCTGGTGTTGTCATTTTGTTGTTTGCGGCGGATGATCTTGCGAGCTTTCTCTTCTGCGATGTAAAGAAGATCTTTGAGGTAGCCTAGCTTAGTGAAAGTTTTTCTTATATATTCTAATTCCTCCGAAAGGAATTCGGGGCTGCAGATTCGTAGCGCTCTCATAAGAACATAAGAACGCAGGAGTCTACAAAAGGCCGGTAGGCCTGTACGAGGCAGCTATTTTGGCCCTAAGCTCCCGTGTATCTAACCCCACCTAATATCGCTGTCCATGAATTTATCTAGTCTATTTTTGAATGTGACAATTGTATTGGCAGTCACCACATGACTGCTAAGCCTATTCCACTCATCCACCACCCTGTTAGTAAACCAATTTTTGCCTATGTCCCTGTTGAATCTGAATTTATTCAGTTTAAACCCATTACTTCGTGTCCTACCTGGTTCTCTTACCAACAAAACCTTATGAATGTCTCCCTTATTAAAGCCCTTCATCCATTTATAAACCTCGATCATGTCTCCACGCACCCTTCGCCTTTCTAGAGAATGCAAGTTTAACTGTTTGAGTCTTCCTTCGTATGGCAAGTTTCTCAACACCTGAATCATCTTAGTCATCCTCCTCTGCACCGATTCTAACATTTTGATATCCATTCTATAGTAAGGTGACCAGAACTGAACCGCATAGTCAAGATGAGGTCTAACTAATGCTAAATATAGTTTGAGGAAGACTTCGGGGCTTCTGTTGCTTACGCTCCTTGAAACAAATCCCAGTACCCTATTAGCTCGATTTCTAGCTTGAATGCATTGTGCCCTTGGACGGAGATCAGAGCTCACTAGGACCCCTAAATCCCTCTCGCACCCAGACCTACTTATGAGAGTGTCATTTAAGCAATAGTTATGTGAGGGGTTGTTCCTACCTACACTCAGAATACTGCACTTCCCTACATTGAACTCCATCTGCCATTTATCCGCCAAGTCATACAATCTGTTGAGTTCACCTTGGAGAATACTAGCGTCCTGATCCGACTCAATTACTCTACCGATCTTGGTATCATCTGCAAATTTACTAACATCACTACTAATTCCTGTATCTAAGTCATTGATATAAATAATAAACAAAAGTGGACCTAATACCGAACCTTGTGGGACCCCACTCGTAACACATCCCCAGTCAGATCTTTTACCATTGATTTGCACTCTTTGCTTCCTATTGCTAAGCCACGCCCTGATCCAGTTCAAAACTTTACCCTCTACTCCGTGAGCCTGTAATTTAAGCAACAGTCGTTGGTGAGGAACTTTGTCAAACGCTTTACTAAAATCAAGATAGATTACATCATAATTTTCATCTCTGTCAACCGCCTCAAATACTTTATTGTAGAAGGACAAGAGATTGGTGAGGCATGACCTACCTTTTGTGAACCCATGCTGCGAGTCGTGAATTAAGCTATGTTTCTCTAAATGCTCCCGAATGTTCCTGGCTATTATGGACTCCAGCATCTTCCCTATAACCGATGTTAAGCTAATTGGGCGATAGTTTGAAGCAACTGACCTGTCCCCCTTTTTGAAAATCGGCGTCACATTAGCTACTTTCCATAGGCTTGGCACATAGCCAGTATTTACCGACATCTTAAAGATGTCGGTTAGTGGGTCACTGAGTACATCACCTAATTCCTTTAATACCCTCAGAAATACCCCGTCAGGACCTGGCGACTTGTTCTTCTTAAGCTTATCTATCTCATCCTGAACTACTTGCTTGGTAATGATTATGTCCCTCAATTTATCGCCATCCCCGCCCTCGTACACCTGAACTCTTTCCGGTATAGTCGTTCGATCCTCCTGTGTGAATACTGAAAGGAAAGCCTATGATTACACCCCTTTTTGTTCTCTTGCTATGAGCGCTGAGGTAGTGTATGAAGTCGTTTTTATTGGTGGGTTTCCTGTACACTTTGAATTTTACGGTGCTTCCCGATCTTATTATCAGAGTGTCCGAGTGTGCTAACCACTGCACCACGAAGCCCCCTGCACAAACGAGAGGCAACACCAACATTAATAAGGTGGGTTTTAAAGAAAAATCACTTTGCTAAGCCACTTTTTGCATGTTTTTCCATTATTAAGTTCATAAAAAAATGAAAAAAATGGCCGGAAGCACGCGGGTTAAAGAAGAATGATTGAATCACTGATTCTGATGCCTGATACCGATTGACTGATTGACTCCGATTCCCTGTAAAAAAAAGAAATACATTCTGTGAACATGCCGCGCTGCAAATGTCGTCTTCGATAGTTTTCAAAGTACCGCAAAAAAGTACCGCAGGATTTTTTTTATTGCGGTCCGCGGTAGTGCGGTATTTTTAGAAATTTTGCGGTAGTGCGGTACTTTTTATATTATGTTGTACTACCGCGCTACCGCACTAAGTACCGCACTTGCCCACCTCTGTTGTCCTATCGCTCCTGTACAGCCTCTGGACCCACCGAAGAGGCGATGCTTCTGGCATTTTGCTTCCGCTCGGTGGGACGACCTGAGGATGTACTTCTATTTCCCGTGGAATGATTGCTGCTTCCTGGAGAAAGACCCCTCTGTTTGTGCCCAGCGCATCACAAAGGTGATTGTCTGTAGAATGGAGGCACACATTCCACGTACTTTCTCTACTCCTCATGCTAAAAAGCCTTGGCTTAATCATGCTTATTCTCGTGCTAACCAAGGTAGGGAGGCAGCTCACAAAAGGTACCAGAGCCTTCGCACTCCTGCTAACCATGATCTTATATTTCTGCCCGGAGTCGTTCCTAATCTATTCTTCGACTTACCAGAAACTCCATCATTAATAGAAAAAGCCAAAACCTTGGTTTTTCTAATTCTTCCCGGGACTTCTGGCGTCTAGGGAAAAACATCTCCTCCGACTTCACTTCATCTTTCCCTCCTCTCCTTATTCCTGACGGCAGCACCGCAGTCTCATCTATCTCTAAGGCTGAACTCTTCTCTCAAACTTCCTCTAAAAATTCCACTCAGGACAATTCTGGGCATATTCCTCCTACGCAACCCCCCTCTGACTCCTTTATGCCTGTTATTAAGATTCTTAAGAATGATGTTTTCTATGCCCTCTCTGGCCTCAATCCTCAAAAGGGATATGGACCTGATGGAATGCCTCCTGTTGTCCTTAAAAACTGTGCTTCCGTGCTGACACCCTACCTGGTCAAACTCTTTCGTCCTTCCTGCTGGAATTACGCCTTCTTACAGCCTGTGCCTAAGAAGGGTGACCGTTCCAATCCCTCAAACTATCGTCCTATAGCTTTAATTTCTTATCTATCGAAAGCTTTTGAATCAATCCTTAACCGGAAGATTCAAAAGCACCTTTCCACTTCTGATCTTCTATCTGATCGCCAGTATGGGTTCCGCAAGGGGCGTTCTACTGGTGATCTCTTTGCCTTCCTAACTTCCTAACATCCTCTCCTAGGTGTTTCGATGAAACATTTGCTATTGCGCTGGACATATCAAAAACCTTTGATAGGGTCTGGCACAAAGCATTGCTTTCCAAACTACCCTCCTATGGTTTCTATCCTTCTCTCTGTACCTTTATCTGCAGTTTCCTTTCTGACCGTTCTATTTTTACTGTGGTAGACGGTCACTGTTCTTCCCCTAAACCTATTAACAGTGGTGTCCCACAGGGTTCTGTCCTATCTCCCACTCTCTGTTGTTCATTAATGATATTCTTTACAAAACGAACTGTCCTGTCCATTCTTACGCCAATGCCTCCACTCTGCTTTACTCAACTTCTTTTAATAAAAGACCCACCCTACAGGAACTAAACTATTCCAGGCTGTAGGCTGCAGAACGCTTAGCCTCAGACCTTTCTATTATTTCCGACTGGGGTAAGAAGAACCTGGTTTCCTTCAACGCCTCAAAAACACAGTTTCTCCACCTATACACTCGGCACCAAACACCTATTCCCTATTCTTCAACAACACTCAGCTATCACCTTCTTCAACACTATACATTCTTAGTCTATTCTTAACTCAAAATCTCAACTGGAAACTTCATATCTCTTCTCCTACTAAATCAGCTTCCTCGAGGCTGGGCGTTCTGTACCGTCTCCGCCAGTTCTTCTCCCCCGCACAGATGTTTTCCATTTATTGGGGCCTTGTCCGCCCTCGTATGGAGTATGCACTCACGTGTGGGGGGGCTCCACTCACACAGCTCTCCTGGACAGAGTGAAGTCTAAGGCTCTTCATCTCATCAGCTCTCCTCCTCTTACTGATAGTCTTCTACCTCTTAAATTCCGCCGCCATGTTGCCTCTCTTTCAATACCTATCGATATTTCCACGCTGACTGCTTTTCTGAACTTGCTAACTGCATGCCCACCCCCTCCCGCGACCCCGCTGCACACGACTTTTTACTCATGCTCATCCCTATACTGTCCAAATCCCTTAAGCAAGAGCTAACCAGCACTTCTATTCTTTCATCCCCTTCACTGGTAAACTCTGGAACAGCCTTCATTCATCTGTATTTCCTCCTACCTATGATTTGACTCCTTTCAAGAAAAGTGTATCAAGACACCTCTCCAATCGAAATTGACCTCTCTTTTTGCCACTCTTTACTTTTATCTTTTATGGGAGCGGCGAGTATCGTTTCTTTTTGTACTCTTTGTATTGCCCTTGAGCCATGTCCTCTGATGTAAAAAAAATAATAATATTATTATTATTTTTATTATTATATTTATTATTATTATTATGGTTATTATTATTGTTATTATTACCATTATTATTACTGTTATTATTATTATTATTATTATTATTATTATTATTATTATTATTGTTATTGTTATTGTTATTGTTATTATTTTTATTATTACTACTACTACTCCTACTACTACTACTTCTCCTACTACTACTACTTCTCCTACTACTACTACTTCTACTACTATTATTATTATTATTATTATTATTATTATTATTATTATTATTATTATTATTATTATGTTATTGTTGTTGTTGTCATTATTATTATTATTATTATTATTATTATTATTATTATTATTATTATTATTATTATTATTATTATTTTGTTGTTGTTGTTGTCTTTGTTATTATTATTATTATTATTATTATTATTATTATTATTATTATTATTAGAGTTATCATTATTGATATTATGTGGTAGTAAATATTTGTCATAATTGTAGTTACTAACGGTTTCGCCACTGTCTCCATTCTCGGCACTCCCTTGGGTGCACAGATATCCTGGGCAACGGGAGGCGAGGAGGGGTACCCCTTAATATGGATGCGAGACAACTGCCAGTGCCCTGCTTGCTTTCATCCCACCGCCAAAAACCGCCTGCTGTCCATGGGGGCTCTGGCCATCGACGTCAGGCCCACCGCCGTACAGGTGTTCCTTGTCACTGTGCCGTGCTTTCGTTCTGACACACTTTTTTACAAGAAAATATGGGGACTAGTTTTGAGAGCCTCATCCAGTACAAATTTTCATATCCAATAAACTTCTTCGATAGTTAACCATATGGAGCTCAAAATCGTCATTAAGGCTGCACATTTCTAGAAACTAGTCAGTTAAATAATATAAGATAATGATGAATGAGTTATCTATGCCTTGTTCAAAGTCAGCAACAAAACGAAGGGGGATATTATGAGATACTTAAGAGATTTGGATTTTCTTTTGGGGAAAAAAGATCGGAAAATTTCTTGAAAGCTTCTTAAAAACAACCTACCTTAAAATGGCATCCCTGGATTCTCTTTATAAGACGGAATCAGAAAAAAAAACTTTGTCGGTGGACTCAACAGTCTGAGATGAGGTTAGTTTCCCGGTAGATTTGCGTCTAAGACGAATTGCTTATTGCTATCATTATTATTATCATTATCATTATTATCTGGTGGTACACGTATGGCCTTTCTATGGTCGCATGCGATATGAACAGACAGACATTTACTATGAAAACAAACTTGGGTTCATACTTCACAGTTCGTCAATGAACATCTAACACTCCGATACTCATACATTCCTCTGTGAGTTAACACCATGGGGTAATAAAAAATACAATATACTCTGACAATATGTATTCTTCATATTAGGTTTTACAAGTTTTTAAATTTATTATTGTACCAGAGCAATGCTCAACCTCTAAATCGTGATCGAAATTGAATTCAAACAGTGAGAGACATGCATGATTTATTCGTTTTTCATTATCTATTGTGCTAGTAGTGTTTTTTGTCAAAGTAGATAAAATTATTACAACTTTCTCTATGTCACAAGCATATTGATCTTTTCCAACAAAACCACGAATACCCATTCCACTAAAAGACTGATGTGCGGTTCACCTAGCTTTTTCCTCCCCTCGGTGAAGGTAAATACTGTACTGTTTATGAATAGACGTCATGGTCAGCCCTGTACACCTAAGTGAGATATTTACATCCTCTACATGCCCAAAAAACGAAAAGACTGAAGTTACTCTGAGACAACTTAGAGCATTGCTTACACCACTGGATATACCTTTAATTCAAAGGACTCCTGATTTATATTCGCCATACGTACGTTATCTTTCATAATAGAATGTATATAAAAAAAATTACAAATTATATCCTCAGTAAAATTTATCACTGGGTTCACACTTCTCCTTTTAATCGTATCTTTGGCATAACTTGTATATTAATATTATCAACCCAATTATTTTTTAATCGAAACGCCTGGCCTATGTATCTCTTGTCCCACTGAAAACTTTAACCATTAGGGATATGTTCCTAAATTATGCCATAAATTGTCAATTTATACTAGGCTTTACAAGCTTATGTTTTGATGATCTTTACGTTTAGGTGAGTAATGACGGACAGGAGGTGGAGGTGCGCTGGTCAGACGATCACGTAAGCTGCTTCACGGGAGCGTGGCTGCATGATCGAACCCTCGGCACATTCCAGAGGGAAAAGCAGTCAGAGAATTTCAGGTGACCATCGACTTCTGTCGTCTTTGTAATGCAATTTGTTTTGCTAAACTTCCCGTTTGATTAAAACACTATATTCACACGTCGACAACCAATTGTTTTGACATAATACTGGGTGAATTTTCAATCAAGGAAAATCAACTATTATTTCTAACTTAATTATTATTATTTTTCTTCGAAATTATAACTGTTTATCTCTATGTTTCATTTTATTTTAACGTTCACCTGTGCACTATAGATAATCTAGCCACGGCTACCATTTGGTTCTTTTCAATACCAAATCAAGCAAGATTCAGAAATTAGAAATCCGCTTAGAAATTTACTAGCGTGGTTTGGTATTTAACTTGACTTAGCTGATATTAGGCTGAAATTAAAGTAATCGGTATATTTAAGTATGAGCATATGATATTTGAGAGGAAAATATGTGGCAGTAAATCAACTTTCTTAAAATGAATATGTATTGAACTTTGTAAAGAAAAAACAAAAAGCAGAGATAAGTATCAAGGAATTTAGTTAGAAGAAAATACACATAATTGGCGATCGTGTTTCCAGACTCAAGATGAAGTTCTGGGGCAGCGAGAAGCAGGGGCAGTTGCGTCGGTTTTCCTTCCCTCTCCTCCGTAGTGACGACAAGAGCCTGTTGAACTTTCTGGAGGTGCTGGAGATGGAGGGCGTGGCAGTAATTAACGACATGCCATGCGAAACAGACCTCTTCAAGATGTTTACAAAAGAGAAAATTGGATACACGAGGCCAACCCAGTACGGGTGAGTTTCACCCATCATTTTTCGGTTATGTTTTGAAGACTGTCTTCACATCCTCATGAACAAAGCAAACCATTTGATAAAATACATTACAAACACACACACACACACACACACACACACACACACACACACACTGACGTTCGACCCCCGCTCAGGCCCAGATATTTCCGCTGACAAGAAGCGGTTACGGTCCTCCTTTCAGCATTTTTTTTTTTGCAGCAGAGGAAGCAGCTCAAGCGCAAAAAAACAAAAAGAGAAAAAAAGCCCGCTTATCACAAAACGCTTGAAACAGTTGGAGTCATTGGCAGGAAGAAATACAGACGAAGGAAGATTGTTCCAGAGTTTACCAGTGAAAGAGATGAAAGAATGAAGATGCTGGTTAACTCCTGCAGTATAGGGATGAGGTAGAGTAGAAAGTCCAGTGCAGCGGGGTCGCGGGAGGGAGGGAGGCATGCAATTAGCAAGCTCGGAAGAGCAGTCTTTATGAACATATCGATAGCAGATAGAAAGAGAAGCAATATGGCGGGGGAATTTAGGATATAAAAGACTGTTAGTAAGAGGAGGGGAGGTGATGAGACGGAGGACCATAGACTCCACTCTGGAGAACTGTGTGTTAATTCCCCCCACACATGAGATGCATGCTCCATGCGATGGCGGAAAAGGCCATTGTATTTGTTTAGCATCAAGGAGAGAAAAAAAAAAAAAAAAACTGGCGGAGACGTTACAGAACGCCTAACCCCAAGGAAGCTGATTTAGTGAGAGAGGAGATATGAGGTTTCCAGTTGAGATTTTGAGTTAAGGATAGACCGATGATGTTTATTGTAGAAGGTGACAGCTGAGCGTTTTCGAAGAAAGGATTTGTGTGTGGAAGATTGAGTCGAGGTGACAGGTAGAGCAATTAAGTTTTTTAAGGCGTTGAAGGACACCAATTTTTTTTTGCCCCAATGGAAAATTATAGTAAGGCCTGAGGTTAAGCGTTTTACGGGCTCCAGACTAGAATAATCTAGTCCCTGTTGGGAGGGTCTTCTGTCTAAAGATGTTGAGTAATGCAGTGTAGAGTCATCGGCTTAAAGAGTGGATATGACAGTTTATTTTTAAGCCCCTTCACCAGTTGACTCACTCAATGATGCTCTGACTGACATCTTTCAGAGGAGAGTACCTCATAAAATTCTTAAAACAAGACTTAGGGACAAAGCCTGGTTTAATGATTAATGCAGAAGAGCCCTTCGGGACAAGCAATCTGCTTATAATATGTGGTCTAGGTATAGGACTCGATTTTGCTGGAATAACTGTGTCCGAGGACATGTTAATGCTCAGAGATTGTATGAAAGTACTGAGGCTGATTATAATACGCATCGTAAAGATGTACTTACTGGCACAACTCAGCCTCATTCCTGGTGGTCTGCTTTGAAATCCTCTTTTTGGGGTTGACTCCTCAATTCCGCTTTTATGTAAATGTGATGGCTCAGTCACTTATGATTCTTCTACTAAAGCCAGTCTTCTTGCTTCTGTTTTTGATGCTAAGCAGAGTGATATTGTGGTTAACTTACCAGATTTCTGTTTTCCATCTCCTTGACTTAATTCTTTTGCATTTAGGTCCTCTGAAGTCAAGGGACTCCTTGATGAATTAGATCCTTATGGTGGTTCTGATCCATGTGGGTTCTTCCCTCTTTTCTTCAAAAACACTAGTCATTTATTAGCCCCTAAACTTACTGTCTTTTTAAGAAAACTTATTCGCCAGGGCTGCTTCCCAGTTTGCTGGCGTACAACCAATATCATTCCAATTCCTAAGGGCATAATTCCCTCAGCGTTTGCTGGCCAAACGTCTTATGATATTTTTTGAGGGTAATAAGATACTTCCTATATGTTAGTTTGGTTTTCGTAAGGGTTTTGGCACATGTGACGCTCCTATGACTATTACTCATGATATTCAGTGTTATTTAGATGATGGACAAGAGTCTAGAGTGATTTCCTTGGACTTCAGTTCTGCCTTTGATACTGTTAATCATAAAGCACTTCTATTTAAATTACAATCCGTGGGTGTAGGCAGTTCGTTTTTAAGCATTTTAACTGACTTTTTGACTGATCGTAGTCAAAGAGTTGCAATTGATTGTGCTTTGAGCTCGTTTAGCCCTGTTAGGTCAGGCGTTCCCCAAAGCAGTGTATTGGTTCCCCTGCTTTTTATCTTTTTTATTAGTGATATGTGGAATGGTATTTCATAAAAAAATAACTGCTTATGCCGATGATACTAGCCTCTATGTACCTCTATCTTCCCCCCAACATAGAATAATTGTTGCCGAGGCTCTCCAAGAGGACAATAATAAAATCATGTCCTGGTTCAATCAATGGGGGATGAAATTAAACCCGTCTAAAACCCAGAGTCTAATTATTGGTAGATCTAGGACCCGCCAGCCTGCTCATCCTCCTATTATTATTAATGTTACACCTATTAGAGATTGCACTTCCTTAAAATTGCTTTGTGTTACTTTTGACTCTAAATTAACTTCTGAGAAACACTTACGGCAGTTGGTGGCATCAATTTCCCCCCAAAACAGGGTTGCTTCGTAAATGCAAAAAGATATATCAGGATGATTCAATTATTTTACGGAGTTTTCACTCATTCATCCTCCCTTCCTTTGAATATTGCTCCCCTGTATGGCTTTCAGCTGCCAAATCCTATCTTTATCTTTTGGAGGGGGATTTCAACACTATTAGATTCCTACTACCCAATCTTAATATTACTTTAGAGCATCGACGGTTGGCAGAAAGTTTGACATATCTATATAAAACTATTAGTACTAGTGTCTGTGAAGGAAACGAAACTGCAGGGGCCCAAGGCTGTTCCGGGCTAAAGCCGTGTCCACACTATCGAGCATGCTCGACGGGCAAACAGTAATACCAGATCACAATAGGTAGTGAGAATGAGGGTTGATGACGTCAGAAGCGGGAAAACCACAGGCAGGGATCTGGCAACAAACAGTGCTACCAGATGTAGTTTTACCCAGAAGCTGATCCTGCTCATTGGACTGCCTCTGTAAGACAATCCTGAGTGGAGAGTAGGCCAATTGAATACCCACAGAGTTCGTGACTGGAACAAGTCGATAGTTCCTGCAGGAGGGTGACACACAAGGCGATTACTACTCCTCTGTGTCCTCTCGGCACCACAAACACACTGCACTCACTGTATGTCATCATGATTGAACTTAATGTCACAAAAAAGTTCCTTTCGATGTTGGGTTTCTGCTAAAAAGGAGGGGAAGGGGTAGGTCAGCTGATTGGCCCCGGGACTGCTCTTCGGAGCGCCGTGACCCATGTCTGATCTTGTTTGGTTTGTGTGCGTGTGTGTGTGTGTGTGTGTGTGTGTGTGTGTGTGTTTAGATGTTTTGTCACACAAGTAAGTGCTTTTTTTCCTTACCTTTCTTCAGAATAACGTTTAGTGTCCGCTCCAAGAAGACCGCGAGTAATGTAGCCTACACGAGCAGTGCTCTGGACATGCACAACGACATGGTCTACCTAGAGGAGAAGCCGGGGGTGGGTATGCTGCTTTAATCGTTGATATAAGAGTATCACCTTCATGAATATATTTTCTTATTTGAAAACACTTCCCTTTCTTCATTATCTCAGTCACTGCAATCCAACAGATTCAGATAATGCACTGCATCTCACAAACAAAAGGACGAGGCGGTGATCATCTACTTGTAGATTCCTTCCACGCGGCCAACCAGATGCGAGAGAAGCACCCGGAGTTGTTTCGTGTCTTAACCAACACAGTCGTCACTTTTACAGATGTGGGATTCGATTTCGTTGGCCATTTCCACGCAACAGCCCGACGTACAATAATCCAGTTAGTAAAGCATGCTCTGTTACTCGCTTTCCATTATATATAGAAATTCAAAATTAAGTATTCATTTATATGAAAGATTGAGAAGCAGTTCAAAAACAGTAACAAAGCTGTCCATCTACTAACAATCACACTTCAATTTTCATGCTATCTGTTTTTCTGAAATTAATTTTAGTCCAAACCTGGATGCTGCATATATCTATGCAACAATATCTCCCGTCCAAATATTCTATATTCTTCAGTTTTCCAAAATCTAGCTAATACTCTTTGTCTTTCTACTACGAAAAACTTATGCAACGTTTATTTATCAGCTACGTATATCTACGAACTACATTTTTTTTTTTGTATATTTGAACTTCAAAGTGGTGCTTATCTTAACTTGCTGTCCCTTCTTAGGAGATTTCAATGTGCATCACTACATTTAGTTTTCATTCTTATTTACTGACCAGCCTGCTTCTTTACACTCCTTAAATGGTCTAGAGCAGTGGTTGAGCACCCTCCACGTATCCTTGACGATATTGGAGACACAACACTTGAAATCACTTTCTAACTTATACACCTTTAGCATATTTTGTCAACTATACCCTCGTTTAGGCTAACTGATCAAAATCAATCAAAAAGGGCATGTACCGGAGAGCGTGTATCCTCACCCACCCTACGGTACCAAAGAGGCTTCTGTAATAGACATGAATCAGAACGTTCCTAATTCACTCGATCTAATCACACACGTGATAATCGGAGTGATGGGTGATTTAGGAAGGAGATGGAGATGAGATAATAGTCGCTGCCATTCAAATTATATAACCCCAACTAGGAATCCACCTAAGCATCAAAAGAACGTAATGAAAGTTCTATGATCATGCGTCAGGTTGCATTGTGTTGTGTATGGAAAGAGCGCTGTTAAGTATGCAACCTCGATTACAGAACTAACTATGGTTCTTGGGTTGATAGATAAATCTTTCCCCAATGTGTGGCAACCATTAAATTCTCTTAAAATCAGAGAGAGCGAGGGAAGCTGGTGCATCGGTGACAGAAGGTCTTGCTTATTATTAGGCCTGCTGGGTGGGAGATACAAGGTGTATATAGTAAATACACGGGTTTTGTATATTTGAACCGCAACAACTTGTAATGTGATCTTTTTTTTTTTTTAAGAGCAAGGGAGGCAGTTCTAGGTGGAAATAAAAAGCACGCTTAACGCAGTTCCAGCAAATAAAAAAATAACAAGAGACCAAAATAGAGGTTAACTTCGGGTGAAGAAGTGTCTTGATACTCTCCACTTGAAAGAGTTAAAGTCGTAGGCAGGAGAAAACACAGTTGAAAGAAGGCTGTTTCAGAATTTACAAGCGAAACGGATAGATAATGAAGATGCTTGTTAATTCTTGCATATGGGACTGGAATAGATTAGAGATGAGCAAGAGTGGAAAATCATATGCAACGGAGCCGCGGGAAAGGGGGACGCATGCAGTTTGCAAGTTCTGAACAGAAGTCAGAATTAAATTATCGATAGAAAATAGAGATGCAACACTCGACATAAATTAGTAGGTGAGCAGACACACCAACCTCTGATTAGGACTGGTTTGGAGGGGGGGTTTCACCCTCTTCCCCACACAAAAAAGCGTTTAAAAAAAAAATAATAAAATCAGTGTAGCGGCATAAGCCTCGATCACGATGCAGTCTTGTTGAAGGTCCCGACCGTGCGGCAGGCTTCGCGATGCATCCGCATCGGGCGAGCCTGCCATCAGTGGCAAGTATTGGGAAAAGTATCTGGGATCCCTGCATCTCGAAGGAGGAAGGTCCCCATATCCCCTCTTTTGTTTTTTGGGGTGGCCGAGGAGGTGCAGAAGCGGCGCCTGCCAAGAACCAAGCCCGGAGTTAACCTTCAAAGGGCAATTTCAGGTAGGACTAAAGCTCTTCTTAAGAGAGAAATGGAGAGGTATGTCAGGGGTCTTGCTGAGAAACTCGAGGGCCATTTCGATGCGAATGAGCTCCGACCTTGCTTACCGAGTACTGTAGAAACTCTGCTTCGAATCTCCCTCTCTAGTGTGCGCTATTCGAACAGCTGATGAGTACTTCGTGTCGGATATGGATGGGCAGAGGGATCATTTGTCTGAGTACTTTGAGCAGTTGTACACGGCCGACCCTTCAAATGCTTAAACTCCAGTTGCTGGGTTGCAGGTGGTGAGTGCTAATCCATCCATCAACAAACGTCCGCCCTTGCTTGGCGAGGTCAAAGAAGCTGTGATAAAGCTGAGAGGTGGAAAGACACATGGTATCTGTAACATCAGGACGGATATGCTCAAAAGCTGGAGGTGAGGTCATTATCAGCGGGTTGCATGTAGTCTTGAGGCCTCCCGGCGTATGCCTCTATTAATTGATTGAGTGATAAAAAATAGAGGGTGTAGGGAGAAAGAGACAAATTAGATAGCGGCAAAACTACGTTAAATATAATCCTGAAGCACCGAGGCAAAGGTCGTGCCAGGACTAGAATACATGAGAAGTGCAGAAGTCACTCTCATAAACCAGTTCAATATATTTCACTTCCCCATCCTCCTTCCACCCACCGCCGGACCCAACCTTGGGAGGCAGAATGTTGGAGCTGAATATCACCCAACAGCCCCAGGTGTATTGGGGGAGCATTCGAGGCCACTTCCACCGTCCATTGTTACGTAAGTGGGACCATTGAGGTTGCCCACAGTGACAGTTCCTTCCTAGGTAAAGCATAGCCAGCTGATTGATCCGGCGAGACCACACTGGATCACCATTCCTACCCCAACCCTCTAGTATAGGAGCGTGTGACTCACCAAGGGGAACCAGACCCTGCTCAGCGGTGGCCTCAACTCCCAAATGAGAGGGCACGAGGAACATAAGGGACGCCAAAAATGGCAAACACATAGGGAGGCAGTAGCCCTTCCTTCCCTTGGAGGTAAACCGATTGGCTCATACGGCTTCACTGGCAGGTCTCTTCCACAGATGATAATGACGAATCTCTTGTTCTACGAAGCAAATCTGTAGGTTTGTTTACCAGGCTGGCCAGTGAAACAGGTTGAAAACTAAAGCTAGTAATGATATTGAAACCTCCTAAGTCAGATATTTCATTAAAGGGAGAGTCAGTCAAGATGTCCTCCACCTTAGAACTCTAATAGATAAATAAATTCCCACATTTGGTAGAATTAGACAAGAGATAAACAGCACAAATCCATGTTGCAAAACAAATATCAGTTATATCCCAATAAGGTAATGGAAAATCTGAAAAATCTAGACAGGAACTGTCTGTCATATGACTCTGCAGTGATATTTATTCTACCGATTATTTTCCATAGAGCATATCGCTGATGAAGTATATTGGCTTAATCACTCATCTTGCAATAAAAACTAAGCTTGACTAAGTAATGTAAAGAAAACACTTAACTCATGGCAATGGACAACCTGCTACGTGAGCTGTCTGGCTGACGTCTCGTATTTGTTTGAGTGTGTGTGTGTGTGTGTGTGTGTGTGTGTGTGTGTGTGTGAGGACAGTAAGAATCTAATACCATAGTTATTATAGATATCTTCAACGTATAAGAGGATCTGTTGCCTATCCTAATACGTGGATGCGTGGGTGTTCCCATTACAGGTGTGACGACAATGGTAATGTCATAGGTACGAACATAAGCAACCACTCCCGAGACTCACACTTCGCCGTGACCCCAGAGGAGACAGTGACTTGGTACAAGGCCTATCTTATCTTCTGGGACTTGCTGAATGATCCCAAGAATTACATCACGAACAAACTGCAAGACGGTGAGATATTTGGCTATTGAAGATTTAATCTATGATGATATGACAGGTTGCATAACGAGGCGGAGTTAGTGAGGTACAGAATATAATTAAACAGGGTTGTTTGATTTAAATCAAGTTGAGTAAAATCATTGATTTAAATCAAGATTTAAATCAAATTATTTTTTAAATCATTGATTTAAATCAGTATTTAAATCAAATTATTTTTTTTAATCATTGATTTAAATTCAGATTTACATTATTTGATTTTTTTAATGTCATTGATTTAAATCTTGATTTTATTGCAGGGCAACAACATAGAATGGAAAAATAAACAAAGAAAACACTCTCTAATTTTTATAATATATTTTCCCCGTCAATTTTTTTCTGAGCTGCAATATATATATCTTCAATCAGCCACACATTGTCCGACTAGTGCCCTGGGGCAGAACAAGACATTTTCCTGAGCTGGTTGGTTTATTATATATATCTTCCATCAGCCACACATGGTCCGTCCAGTGTCCTGGAGCAGAACAAGACATAGGCCGCCTTTCTAACCTTATTTTACTGAGGCAGAGTGATGGTTTCAAAAGTATTTTACATCATGAACCACATGTTCTTTTATGTTGCCAATTTCCAAATCATGAGCTAATACATTTAGAATGTGTGCAGTGCAATCATGGGTTAGCAACTTAGGTTCATTTGTTGTAATTGTTTTCTCATCATTTTGACATTGGCTGCACTAGATGCTTAAACTTGTCCTCATACAGCAAGTTGCTCACCCCTTGGATATTTATTTTATGCCTCCATGGTCTAGTGGTCAGCATGCCCAGCTACGAATCCACGGTCCCGGGTTCAAATCCCGACCTGGGCAGTCAGCGTGCCGCTCATCCAGCTGTTCATTCTCCCTTTCGGGCTTACCGATAAATGGGTATCTGGGAACACCTGGGGAAAGTAAACTGTAGTAACCAGGATGTCACGCTGACCCTATCCCGGTAATGGGTTCTCCCACCACAGTCTCAAGGGCCAATGCACTTCGGCCACGCTCAGCAATAGCGTATGTCCCTATCTTTACACTTTTTGTTGGTCCTAGTCAATTAGTGGCGCAGGCAACTGTTTTATAGTGCCACCATCTTGCTTGACTAAGCCTTCCCCCTTCGAGCTTCACTTGATCCACTTTAGAGTTTCGCTAGAGTGCGGGTTGATAGGCGATCATCAGGACACCACGTGGGTAGTCTTCGACCCCTCCAAATACTCAAATGAACTAAAGGAAAGCTATTAAAAGGGACAATAAATACCACATACAGGAAGTACCAGTAAAGGAAATATTGTATATACGAGTATATACCTCTAATTTTCAAAGAATCAGCACACATACATACATGGATCATCCACAACCGTTTCTTATACTTTCATTTGAAGTTGCTGTCTTTTTTCTTTGTGTAATTTTAGTCAGGACATGTTAAGAGGCTAGACAGAATCGTGGTGTGGTGCTGTCCAGTGACTGGCTGCAATAAAACAAGATGGCGGTTAAATAGCTCTAGTTACTGAAAATAAGTGATGTCAAACATCGAAACACTGAACAGTGTACATGAATATATTAAATGTTTCCATTGAAATTTAAGTATGATTTAAGCAAGTTTTGTCTACTTTGGCAGGTGAAATGATTGTACTAGACAACTACCGGGTGCTGCATGGACGAACTGCCTACCAGGAGAGCGAGGGCGAGCGGCACATTGTCTCCGGTTACTGGGACTGGGATACGGTCAAGTCCAGGAGAAGGGTCCTGCGGGCAGCACTTTCCAACTCATGAAGGAGTAATAGAACTTGCAAGGCACCCGAAGGGGGAGGTCTGCACAACCCGTGCTGGAGTAGGATTTGTGATTTTGCCATCGGAAATGAGTCCTGGAACGGGTGTGCTTCACAATGACCCTTAGTGAAGTAAACACCACCGTGGCTTCGGGTACAAGTGATAAATCAAAACTGAACTACGTATGTGTGTCATCCGATGCTCCTTTATATCTTACATCGTCTTAAATTTGTTAAGGAATCAATACTGAAATTTAGCTCATTAAAAGAAGATGCGATGTACCAAGCAAAATTTTATGTTTTCTTGCCTATTTACTTTTTGACTGAAACTTGAATACTATGTACGTCCCCTTTTCCGAGTTACTCCTTCATTCCATATTGACTTCATCTCAGACAGGATCTAACTCCATCACGAACGATTTTTACGAAAGAAAATTAAATATTGCACACACACACACACACACACACACACACACACACACACACACACACACACACACGGGGAGTAAGACACTTCTGGTGGTGTATATTTGGTGTTTGCTACAAGCCTGCCACGGACCCTCCCGTGTCCTCACTTTCCATTTTCAGTTTGTCTAATTAACATCAGAGAGTAGTTCAGCATGCTCTCTAAAGACAATTTATCTTACTTTCCACGCCAAATTACATACGCGCAACACACACACCATTACCTAGAAGTTTATCTAAGTTTATCATTTCATGTAATAACCAGGACTCGGAGTGCCCATCTGGGGTGACCATAAAATTTATGTCAGGCTCTACTTTCTGTGACAGACTAGAGAGGTGGAATGATAGTTCTAACTTTTCATTTACTCCTATGACATTTTGCGGTCTTCTCTGAGGCAAACTATCTCCTCTAAACCTCACCTGTTCCTAACCAAAACATAGGTTCTGAGGTTGCTGACAGCAATCTCTACTCTGTTCTTTCATATTATTTCCATCGTCAATATCAATCCAAAGTTGAATGATGCTTTTAAGTACGCAATGAGAATACTCGCTCTCGTGCCCACACCCTAGATTCTTTAGAACGTTCCAACTGACTAAGCTGACTGGGTGGCTATGAGTACATTGTCATTCTGTTACTAAATGCGTATTTACTAACTGCCAAAATTAAAAGATCTGACTATGAATTCCAAAAAGGAACTCATTTTGGCACACTCTCCCTTCGCTGAGGTCTCCATCGTTAATTTCAATGTTCACCAACATTGGATTACATCCTCTTGCACTGACTAGCCTGGTAAACAAGCCTACAACTTTGCTCTACTCAGTTATCTAGAACAGGTGACTTAGCACCCTACACGTATGCCTGACCGCCGTAGAGACCAGGGATGGGGTGAATACAAGAACTGTGTATTCGAATAGGAATACGAATACATTGAAATACTGATAATTCGAATACAAATACGAATACTTCATGAGTATTCGTGAATGCATTCATGAATACTTTACGTTGAAAATAACTTTTTCATGCAGGTAGCTCGGCAATAAGCCTAATATGGTACTAAAGTTATTCAATAGTAAAACGACGTCACGAACTTATAACTGATGCCAGTATTCTGTACATGTTTATCACACCTAGACATATTTGTTTTCCAAAATTTTCAAGTAGCCTATATATCTAAGCTGTACTGAAACAACAAAATACCTATATCAAATTATAATACATGTAATATCCAACTTTAATACATGTAATGTCCAGGGATTTCAGAGGGGGGAGGGGGGAGGAAACAAAATAGAGACTAAATCCAACAATGAGCCTGGAGTAACACACCCCCTACCACTGGCAAGAGGCAACTGACGGCCGCCGCCCGCCACTGCAGTGTTGCCACCTCAAAAAAGTAAAATTCCCACAAACTGAAATTGAATTTCCACAAAAATTTCCACAAATTGAAATTATATAAAGCTTAAGTATAGCATCAAATAGTATTTTAGATATAAATACAAGCCGAAATGACTGGCAGGATCTTTGGATCTCACATATCAGGTAGGGTCAGGTAGAACAGGTAGTCAGGTACGTGTGAAGTAACCTTTGAAAGGATGAAGATTAAGAAATGGGGATTATATGACATGACCCTTAGGTGTTAATTGAGGGGCAAGGCTACTTAGGTCATTAGAGGCAGCAAACTGATAGTTCTCGACCTGATGGGTCACTCAGGGTGCGGCTGTAATTAGCCAGGTGTCTGTCTGAGTGGCCAGGGGTGAGCCGGTCATACTGTGTGTGTGTGTGTGTGTGTGTGTGTGTGTGTGTGTGTGTTTAAAAGAGGATGGGAGTGCAGGGTGGGTATGCGGGTTCTTTATAAAATATTCTGCAGGTGTGGGGAAGGGTGTGGGGCGGGTGTGGGCACAATGCTGCGGATGCGGGGCAGGTGCAGGTCACACCTAAAAAAATCTTGCGGGTGTGGGCACATTGCTGCGGGTGCGGGACAAAATTAAGTGCCCGCGCAGACCTCTGATGTCCACATCACAAAATGTAAATTGAAAATTCTCATGTAACTGCATTTTAAAGGCAAATATAGAAATTTATGCACAGGATAACATTGGAAATTTTTATGAAAAATTATTGTTGCAGAGAAATTACGTACAGTCACGATTAAAAGTTGGGTGCAGCTCGTAAATCTTTAGCTGCTATTATAAACCATTGGTCCGACAGAAGTAGGAATAATTGCATTAGCTGCTTCAGATTCACTAGTACTAGGTTACCTGCATTTTGTCATTACTAATCTATAGTGATTCAGCTAGAAGTGAGTTGCAAGTGGTAGTAGTTAAAACTACGAGAAATAATTAGAAGCGGTATGAAGAGTATTTCGAAAAACCCTTAATGATTCAGCTGCCTACGTGGCAATTGCCGACACGGCAACCGGAGTTGATGTCAGAGGCTGAAAAACTCAGCCGCTGGATCTTTGCTTACCAGACGTCAGACAAGAAGCATCTTCTCCGCGACTAGTAGAATTCATATTATTTGAGATACACCCGTGAAAACCCAGGCTGTTCGCCACCAGTACCCAGACCAAGTCCGCGGACCCGCACCAACTTACCCACACGGAACCGACCACATCATTCTACCACAAGCCGCTTCCATGTTTACCTCTCCCGACTCTGAAATCCGACAGCTTTGATTTTTTGGTGACTACCCATTACTTTCCATACTGAATATATTTAATTACGACACTACTCTCTGATGACAAATTTGGACTCCGCAAGGGCGTTCTACTGTTGATACTGGTTTCCTCATAATCCTCTGGTCATGCTCTCTTAGCCGTTTCGATAACACTTTTGGTGTTGCCTAAAGCCGCGGTTACAATTGTCACTGCTACCCCTGGGCTGGGCGATTTTGGCTGGGCTGGGCACCCAGCCCAGCCAAAACCGCCCAGCCCAGGGTAAATTTGAGTGGACGCGCTGGATCGTTGTTCTCCCAGTGGTATGGCTGGGCGCACCGTGCAAAGTTGCCAGATTGTCTTACTCAGCCTCTTATATTTACCGACCCAAAAACTGTCTCGTGGACCCCAAGAAGAGGATTCACTTATAATTATCGTTAAAATAGTTAATTCCTGATGTTTGTAGGCAATAGTTAGGCGTCAGAAACTGGTCAATACTATGCTCTGAGTACGACAATCTGGCAACGGTGGGGCGCAGCAGAGGTAGTGAGATACTGTAGTATTCAAGCATACAACTAAAACCAAATTATCCTATATAATAGAATATATAAATATTATAATATTATATAATGAAATTATTAGTTTTCCTGTATAAATAATGATCACTAACGGCACACAAATCAATAAAACACAGCACCTTCACGCTCGCTTGACTTGGAAACCAGATGTAAACAAACACTGGCCTTCGTCAAGCCAACGCCAACGAAGTCACCATGGTATCCCTAGAAAAATCAATTTCATGGCCACAAGAGGCCATATATAGCCTCTTGGAGGGCCTCAACAATATTGGCGCAGTCCTCCTCGCTTCTCATATCCATGGTTGTCGTGCTTTGTTTACATCTGGGCTGAGCAGGCTTCTGTGTGACCACTTGCGTTGTAAACCAGACTTACGGCTGGCTTCCAGCCCAGGCAAAATCGTCCAGCCCAGGGGTAAAACAGTGACTAGTGTAACCATAGCTTTAGACATCACGGACATTTTTTACAACACCTGGCACAAATCATTGTTTTCTAAACTACCCTCTTACGGATTATATGCCTCTCATCCAGCTGTTCACCCTTTCTTTCGGGCTGGTCGATTTAATATTATGGGTACCTTGAGAAACCTGTGGTAACTTGGATGTCAAACTGGCCCTGTGTCTCAAGATAGTGGGTTCTTATCCACCACAGGCTCAACGCCAGTGGTACGGAGATGATCACTGCTGCCACGTGCAGGTATACTGTTTATTTGTTTCTTACCTCTGTTCCAGTTTCTCTTCAGGCCGATCAATTCTGTGGTAGCCGTCATTGTTCTTCCCCTGAACTGATCAAAAGTGGTGTTCCTCAGGACTTTGTTCAATCTCCCACTCTTTCCATTGTTCATTAAAATGATCGTTCCATGACAAACTTCTTTTTATGAACTCCAATGGCGATGACTGTACAGTACTCAGCATCTCTTAACAGAGGACCTTCCTAATATAAATTACAGGACTCGAGGTTATACGCTGTGAAAGGCTCTGACCTTGTTATCGTTTCTCCATGGAGCACTGAAAATGTTATGTTGTATAATGTCACAAAAACTCAATATCATCACATGTCAACTCGAAATAATCTTCTAAATACTTATCACCTCTTTTTCGATAATACTCTGCTGTCTCCTCCATTAAACATTCTTGGCTTATCCTTAACTAAAAAATCTGAACTGGAAACTTTATATCTCATCTCTTGCTAAATCAGTTTCCTCGAGATTGTGTGTTCTGAATCACCTTTACCAATTTTCTTCCCCTTCTTATATTTTCCATATACAAACTGCTTGTCCGCCTTCGTACTGAGTATGCATCTCATGTGTGTGTGTGGGCGGGCTGGGGTTTCACACACAGCCCTTTTTAACACTGTAGTCAAACAGCTGCCCCATAAATCCAACCCTTTGACTGTCGAACATCTTCGTGTACTCTAAACGCTAAGAGGGTCTTCGTGCGGTGGGTGGGAGGGACGATGTGAGAAGGCGAAATTGTTGGCGTTTGTCAAGTGTCCCGCACACCACATCTTGTCTTTGTCTTCGTATATTTCATGGATCAATCGAATGTTATACTTTGAAATAAAATAAAAATATTTCTTACTGCCAGAAAGTGTATTTTATCAAATATTTAACGGCAAACTCTGCTTAGGTAAATGTTCCTATACTTTGCGAAGAACTATTGTTTCTAATTTAATTGTAAGCCAGTCATAAAAAAACAAGTCTTTCACAAACTATACAAACATTTATCTATTAAAGAAAAGCTCGCTAACATAAATATATGTAAAGCTCCTGCCTTATCAACTTCCTTTCTCTTACTATCAGACATCTACTTCTAAATTACCGCTGCAGTGTTGCGTTTTTCTAGCTTCCATCAATATTTTCATACCGATATCTCTTCTGAACTTGCTAACTGCATTCCTTCGCTCCTCCAGCGATCGTGATGTACACTACGTTCTACTCCTATTTTTTTACAGTAAAGGAACCAGCTGAGGGGAAAAATAAAGAAAGCAATAATGAAAAAAAGCCTGCAAATCGCTGCTCCTACAAAAAGATGTAAAGAAAAGTGGCCAAAAGAGGTAAATTTCGGAAGGAGAGGTGTCCTGATACATTCCTCTTAAAAGAGCTCAAGTCGTAAGCAGGAGGAAATACAGATGAAGGAAGATTGCTCCCTACACGTATTCCCGACCGTCTTGGCGACAGACCCAACATTCCAGAACATTTCCTTACCTCAAACCCTTCTGTTTTCTCTGTCAAACTGTTCTCTCCGTTGGGCTCCTCCGATCACAACCTCGATGGGACGACCTAAGGATGTACTTTTCCGACTTCCCGTGGAATGATTATTTCTTCCAGGAGAGAGACCCCTCTGTGTGTGCTCAGCGCATCACAGAGGTGATTGTCTCTGGAATGGAGGCATCCATTCCACGTACTTTCTCTACTCCTCATGCTAAAAAGTCTTGTTTTAATCACGCTTGTTCTCGTGCTGTCAAAGATAGAGGGGCAGCTCACAAAAGGTACCAGAGCCTTCGAAGTAATGCTAACCATGAACTTTACATTTCTGCCCGGAATCGTGCCAAATCTATTCTCCGACTTACCAAAAACTCTTTCATCAATAGAAAATGCCAAAACCTTGCTTTCTCTAAGTCCCCCCGTGACTTCTGGCATCTAGCTAAAAACATCTCCAACTTCACTTCTTCATCTTTCCCTCTTCTCCTCAGTCCTGACGGCAACACTGCCGTATCGTCTATCTCTAAGACTGAACTCTTCTCTCAAACATTTTCTAAAAACTCCACTCTGGACGATTCTGGGCATATTCCTCCTACTCATCCCTCCTCTGACTCTTTTATGCCTGTTATAAAGATTCTTCAAAATGATGTTTTCTATGCCCTCTCTGGCCTCAATCCTCAGAAGGCTTATGGACCTGATGGAGTGCCTCCTCTTGTCATTAAAATCTGTGCTTCCGTGCTGACACCCTGCCTGTCAACATCTACCTTTCCTTCCTGCTGAAAGTATGCCTCCATACAGCCTGTGCCTAAGAAGGGTGACTATTCCAATCCCTCAAACTACCGTCCTATAGCTTTACTTTCTTGTCTATCTACAGCTTTTGAATCAATCCTTAACCGGAAGATTCAAAAGCACCTTTCCACTTCTGACGTTCTATCTGATCACCAGTAACAAGGGGCGTTCTACTGTCGATCTCCTTGCCTTCCTAACTGACTCTTGGTCATCCTCTCTCAGACGTTTCGGTGAAACCTTTGCTATTGCGCTGGACATATCAAAAGCTTTTGATAGGGTCTGGCACAAATATTTGCTTTCCAAACTACCCTCCTATGGTTTCTATCCTTCTCTCTGTACCTTTATCTTCAGTTTCCTTTCTGACCGTTCTATTTCTGCTGTGGTAGACGGTCACTGTTCTTCCCCTAAACCTATTAACAGTGGTGTCCCACACGGTTCTGTCCTATCTCCCACTCTCTTTGTTGTTCATTGATGATCTTCTTTCCAAAACGAACTGTCCTATCCATTCTTACGCCGATGACGCCACTCTACATTACTCAACTTCTTTCAATAGAAGATCCACCCTAGAGGAACTTAACGATTCAAGATTGGAGGCAACAGAACGCATAGCCTCAGACCTTACTATTATTTCTGATTGGGGCAAGAGGAACCTGGTGTCCTTCAACGCCTCAAAAACAGTTTCTCCACCTATCCACTCGAAACACTCTTCCAAACAACTATCCCCTATTCTTTGACAACACTCAGCTATCACCTTCTTCAACACTAAACATCCTCGGTCTATCCTTAACTCAAAATCTCAACTGGAAACTTCATATATCTTCTCTTACTAAGTCAGCTTCCTCGAGGCTGGGCGTTCTGTACCGTCTCCGCCAGTTCTTCTCTTCCGCACAGTTGCTATCCATTTACAGGGGCCTTGTCCGCCCTCGTATGGAGTATGCATCTCATGTGTGGGGGGGCTCCACTCACACAGCTCTCCTTGACAGAATGGAGTCAAAGGCTCTTCGTCTCACCAGCTCTCCTCCTCATACTGATAGTCTTTTACCTTCTTAAATTCCGCCGCCATGTTGCCTCTCTTTCTATCTTCTATCGATATTTTCATGCTGACTGCTCTTCTGAACTTGCTAACTGCATGCCTCCCCCCCTCCCGCGGCCCCGTTGCACACGACTTTCTAATCATGCTCATCCCTATACTGTCGAAATCCCTTATGCAAGAGTCAACCAGCATCTTCACTCTTTCATCCCTCACGCTGGTAAACTCTGGAACAATCTTCCTTCATCTGTATTTTCTCCTGCTTACGACTTGAACTCTTTCAAGAGGAGGGTATCAGGACACCTCTACTCCCGAAATTGACCTCTCTTTTTGGCTTCTCCTTTGACCTCTATTCAGGAGCAGTAAGTAGCGGGCTTTTTTTTATATTTTTCTTTACGCCCTTGAACTGTCTCCTTTTCTGTAAAAAAAAAAAAAAAGTCTACCAGTATGAGGGATGAAAGAGTGAAGATGCTGGTTAACTGTTGCATGAGGGATTTGGACAGTATAGAGATAAGCTTGAGCAGAAAGAAAGTCGTGTGCAGCGGGGCCGCAGGAGTAGGTGAGGCATGCAGTGAGCAAGTTCAGAAAAGCATTCAGCGTGAAAATATCAGAAGGAGATAGAAAGAGAGGCAGCATGGCGGCGGAATTAAAGAGGTAGAAGACTGTCAGTAACAGGAGAGGAGTTGATGAGACGGAGAGACTTTGACTCTTCTCTGTCCAAGACTGTGAGTATGAAGCCCCCCCACACGTGAGAAGCGGACTCCATACGAGGACGGACAGTACCCTTGTATATGGATAGCAACTGTGCGAGAGAAAAGAGCTGGTGAAGACGATACAGAACGTCCAACCTCGAGGAAGCTGATTTAGTGAGAGAAGAGATGTGAAGATTCCAGTTAAGATTTTTGAGTTAAAGGATTGACCGAGAATGTTTAGTGTAGAAGAAGGTGACAGCTGAGTGTTGTCGAAAAATAAGGGATATATGTTTAGAATATTGTCGAGTTGATAGTGAAGAAATTAATTTTTTGAGGCCTTAAAGGACACCAGGTTCCTTCTGCCCAATTGGAAATGATAGCAAGGTCTGAAGTTAAGCGTTCTGCAGCCTCAGGCTTCGAGTCTTGTTGCTCTCTTAACTGACTCTTGGTCATCCTCTCTTAGCCGTTTCGGTGAAACTTTTTCAGTTGCGCTAGACATATCGAAAGCTTTTGATAGAGTCTGGCACAAGTCTTTGCTTTCTAAACAGCCCTCGTTTGGATTATATCCCACTCTCTGTTCCTTTATCTCCAGTTCCTTTTCCGGACGTTCTATCTCTGCTGTGGTAGACGGTCACTGTTCTTCCCCTAAGCCTATCAACAGTGGTCTCCACAGGGCTCTGTTCGATCACCCACTCTCTTCCTGTTATTCATCAATGATCTAATTTCTATAACATACTGTCCTATCCACTCATACGCTGACGACTCCACTCTGCATTATTCAACTTCTTTCAACAGAAGACCCTCTCAACAGGAATTACAAGACTCCAGACTGGAGGCTGCAGAACGCTTAACCTCAGACCTTGCTATCATTTCCGATTGGGGTAAAAGGAACCTTGTATCCTTCAATGCCTCAAAAACCCAATGTCTCTATTTATCAACTCGACACAATCTTCCAAACACCTATCCCCTATTCTTCGACAACACTCAGCTATCACCTTCTTCAACTCTAAATATCCTCTGTTTATCCTTAGCTCAAATCTCAACTGAAACTTCACATCTCCTCTCTTACTAAATCAGCTTCCTAGAGGTTGGGCGTTCTATATCGTCTCCGCCAGTTTTTCTCCCCCGCACAGATGCTTTCCATATATAAATGCCTTCTCCGCCCTCGTATGGAGTATGCATCTCATGTGTGTGTGTTGGGGGGGGGGGGGGGGGTCCACTCACACAGCTCTTCTGGACAGAGTGGAGTCTAAGGCTCTTCGTCTCATCAGCCCTCCTCCTCTTACTAACAGCCTTCTACCTCTTAAATTCCGCCGCCATGTTGCATCTCTTGCTATCTTCTATCGATATTTTCATGCTGACTGCTCCTCTGAACTTGTTAACTGCATGCCTCCCCCCTCCCGCGGCTCCGCTGCACACGACTTTCTAATCATGCTCATCCCTATACTGTCCAAACCCCTTATGCAAGAGTTAACCAGCATCTCTATTCTTTCATCCCCTTCACTGGTAAAGTCTGTAACAGTCTTCCTTCGTCTGTATTTCCTCCTACCTATCACTTAACCTCTTTCAAGAAGAGCGTATCAAGACACCTCTCCATCCGAAATTGACCTCTCTTTTGGCCACTCTATACCTATCACTATATGAGAGCAACAGTTAACGGGCTTTTTTTTTTTTTTTACATATTTTTGTTGCTCTTGGGTTGGTCTGTGCTGTAAAAAAAAATCCTGTTGGGAGGGTCTTCTGTTGAAAGAAGTTAAATAATGGAAAGTAGTCACCGGCGTACAAATAGATAGGACAGTTTTTTTGTGGGAAGATCATTGATGAATATCAGAAAAAGAATAAGAGATAGGACAGAGCCCTGCGGGACACCACTGTTGATAGGTTTAGAGGAAGAACAGTGACGTGTACTACAGCAGAGATAGAACGCCCGGAAAGAAAACTGGAGATAAAGGTACAGAGGGAAGGATAGAACCCGTAAGAGGGAAGTATAGAATGGAAAGAGTTGTGCCAGACTCTGTCGAAAACTTTCGATATGTAAAGTGCAACTGAAAAAGTTTCACCTAAACGGCTAAGACAGGATGACTAGGAGGCAGTTATGAAAGCTAGAAAATCACAAGTAGAACGCCCCTTGCAGAACCCATACTGACAATCAGATAGAAGGTCACAAGTGAATAGATGCTTATGGATCTTTTAAGGATTGTTTCAAAAGAAATACAGGAAAGTGAAGGTATAGAACAATAGTTTGAGGGATTGGAACGGTCATCCTGCTTAGGCACAGGCCGTATGTAGGCGTACTTCAAGCAGGAAGGAAAAGTAGTTGTTGATAGGCAGAGATGAAAGAGTTTGAACCGGCAGCGTGTCAGCACGTAAGCACAGTTTTTAAAGACAATAGGAGACACTCCATTACACATTTTTCCCAAAATTTAAAATTCAAAATGCCACACAAAAACGAACTGCCTCGGAGTCCCCGCCTGGGGGGGAAAAACCATAAATTCCCCCAGGGAGGACTCCCCTTCTGGCTGCCGACTTGAGAGGTGTCCTGATAACTCCTGAAACCTCCTCCTTATCAATTTCTGCAATCTCTACTATGTTCCCTCCTACTATCTCTATTCTAAATTTTAATCCAAAGCTGGATGTTGCGCCTACGTGCGCAACGACATCACTTGCTCTCGTGCCCACAACCTTGACTCATTTGATTTTTTTACCATCTGGCTAAGACTTCATTGTCATTTTATTACTAAATACATATGTGCTGTCTATCTCTCACCTGACTCTACTAACTTTGTAAAATTCTTTAACTACTTGAAATCTAAAGTGAAGCACATCTTGACTCACTCTCCCTTCGCTGAAATCTCCATCTTGGGAGATTTTAATGTTCACCAACAGCTTTAGCTTTCATCCTCTTTCACAGACCAGCCTGGTAAAGAAGCCTACAATTTTGCTCTCCTCAACGATCTAGACTCTAGATCGTTGAGGAGAGCTGAACCAATTGCTCTAGATTCTAGAGCAATTGGTTCAGCACCCTACACGTATTCCCGACCGTCTTGGAGACAGGCCCAACATACAAGACCTCTTCCTTACCTCTAACCCTTCTGCTTACTCTGTCAAACTGTTCTCTCCGTTGGACTCCTCCAATCACGACCTTATTTCTGTATCCTGTCCTATCGCTCCTGTACATCTTATGGACCCACCGAAGAGGCGAAGTTTTTGGCATTTTGCTTCAGCTCGGTGGGACGACCTGAGGATGTATTTTTCCGATTTCCCGTGGAATGATTACTGCGTCCTGGAGAAAGACCCCTCTGTGTGTGCCCAGCGCATCACAGAGGTGATTGTCTCTGGAATGGAGGCATACATTCCACGTTTTTTCTCTACTCCTCATGCTAAAAAGCCTTTGTTTAATCATGCTTGTTCTCGTGCTATTAAAGATAGAGAGGCAGCTCACAAAAGGTACCAGAGCCTTCGCACACCTGCTAACCATGATCTTTGTATTTCTGCCCGGAACCGTGCCAAATCTATTATTCAGCTTACTAAAAGCTCTTTCATAAATAGAAAATGTCAAAACCTTGCTTTTTCTAACTCTTCCCGTGACTTCTGGCACCTAGTCAAAAATATATCCTCCAATTTTACTTCTTCCTCTTTCCCTCCTCTACTTAACCCTGACGGCAGCACCGCCGTCTCATCTATCACTAAGGCTGAACTCTTTGCTCAAACTTTCTGCAAGAACTCCACCCTGGACAATTCTGGGTATATTTCTCCTACTCATCCCCCCTCTGACTCCTTTATCCCTGGTATTAAGATTCTCCATAATGATGTTTTCTATGCCCTCTAGCCTCAACTCTCAGAAGGCTTATGGACCTGATGGAGTGCCTCCTATTGTCCTTAAAAACTGTGCTTCCGTGCTGATACCCTGCCTGGTCAAACTCTTTCATCTCTGCCTATCAACATCTACCTTTCCTTTCTGCTGGAAGTACGCCTTCGCACAGCCTGTGCCTAAAAAGGGTGACCGTTCCAATCCCTCAAACTACCGCCCTATAGCTTTACTTTCCTGTCTATGTAAAGCTTTTGAATCAATCCTTATCCGGAAGATTCAACAGCACCTTTCCACTTCTAACCTTCTTTCTGATCCCCAGTATGGGTTCTGCAAGGGGCGTTCTACTGGCGATCTTCTTGCTCTTTTTACTAACTCTAGGTCATCCTCTCTTAGCCGTTTCGGTGAAACTATCTCTGTTGCGCTAGACATATCGAAAGCCTTTGATAGAGTCTGGCACAAGTCTTTGCTTTCTAAACTGCCCTCTTTCTGATTCTATCCCTTTCTCTGTTCTTTTATCTACAGTTTCCTTTCCGGCCGTTCTATCTCTGCGGTGGTAGACGGTTTTTCCCCTAAACCTATGAACAGTGGTGTTCCACAGGGCTCTGTCCTGTCACCCACTCTCTTGCTGTTGTTTATCAATGATCTTCTTTCCATAACAAACTGTCCTGTCCACTTATTCGCCGATGATTCCACTCTGCATTATTCAACTTCTTTCAATAGAAGACCCTCTCAACAGGAAGTACATGACTCCAGACTGGAGGCTGCAGAACGTTTAACCTCAGATCTTGCTATCATTTGCGATTGGGGTAAAAGGAACCTTGTGTCCTTCAATGCCTAAAAACCTCTATTTCTCCACCTATCAACTCGACATAATCTTCCAAACACCAATCCCCTATTCTTCGACAACATTCAGTTGTCACTTTCTTCAACACGAAATATCCGCGATCTATCCTTAACCCTAAATCTTAACCGGAAACTTCACATCTCTTCTCTCACTAAATCAGCTTCCTCGAGGTTGGGCGTTCTGTATCGTCTCCGCCAGTTCTTCTCCCCCACACAGTTGCTATCCATATGCAGGGGCCTTGTTCGCCCTTGTATGGACTATGCATCTCATGTGGAGAGGCTACACTCACACAGCTCTATTGGACAGAGTGGAGTCTAAGGCTCTTCGTCTCATCAGCTCTCCTCCTCATACTGAAAGTCTTCTACCTTTTAAATTCCGTCGCGATGTTGCCTCTCTTTCTATCTTCTATCGATATTTTCACGGTGACTGTTCTTCTGAACTTACTAACTGCATACCTCCTCCCCTCCCGCGGCCTCACCTCACACGACTTTCTAATCAAGCTCATCCCTATACTGTCCAAACCCCTTATGCAAGTGTTAAGCAGCATCTTCACTCTTTCATCCCTCACGCTAGTAAACTCTGGAACAATCTTCCTGCATCTGTATTTCCTCCTGCCTACGACTTCAACTCTTTCAAGAGGTGGGTATCAGGACACCTCTCCTCCCGAAATTGACCCCTCTTTTTGGCCACTCCTCTGTTCTCTATTCAGGAGCACAAAGTACCGGGCTTTTTTTTCATTACTTTTTTTTTTTTACGCCCTTGAACTGTCTCCTTTTCTTTAAAAAAAAAAAAATGTGTGCCTCCATTCCAGAGACAACCAACTCAGTGATACGCTAGGCACACATAGAAGGGTCTCTTTCCTGGAAGCAGTAATCATTCCACGGGAAATCGGAAATGTACATCCTCATGTCGTCCCACCGAGCTGAAGCGAAATTCCAGAAGCACCGCTTTGTCGGTGGGTCCAGAGGGTGGAGCGAAGCGAGAGGACAGAATACTGACATAATGTTGTGACCGTGATCGAAGGAGCCCACCAGAAAGAACAGTTATAAAGAGTAAGCTGAGTGATTAGAACTTAGGGAAAGGTCTAGAGTGTTGGGCATGTTTCCAAGGCTTTCGGAATACGAGAAGGGTTCTGAACTAACTGCTCTAGATCACTGAGGAGAGCAAAGTTGTAAGCTTGTTCACCAGCCTGGTCAGGAAAAAAATATAGCCGAAGCTGGTGGTGAACATAGAAATCTCCTAGGATGGAGATTTCAGCGAAGGTAGAGTGAGTCAAGATGTGCTCCACTTTGGACTCCAAGTAGTCAAATAATTTTACATAATTGGTAGAGTTAGGTGAGAGATAAACAGCACAGATGTACTTAGTAATAGAGTGACAATGAAGTTTTAGCTAGATGAACCAAATGGTGGATAATTCTGAAGAATCATGATCATGATCACGAGAGCAAGTGAAGTCGTTGCGTACGTAGACGCAACATCCAGCTTTGGAATGAGAGTTAGGATAGAGATAGTAGGAGGGAACAGAGTAGAGATTGCTGTCTGTAGCCCCCGAGACCTGGGTTTGGGTGAGGAAAAAAAGGTGGGGTTTAGAGGAGGAGTGATGGTGTTCCACAGAAGCTAAATTAAAACGAAGACCACAAATGATGCAAAATTTAATCAAGAGAAAGTTCGGAGAGCTATCAGGACACTTCTCAGTTCGGAAAACAAAATAGGAGTCCGCTCTGGGGGTATTTGTGGTACCCCCCTCTTCCAGACGGGGACTCCGGTGCTGTTATTTCGTTGGCAATTGTGAAAAAAATATTTAGCATCCCTATGCTATCCAGGTAATTATTTAACCAGTGTTTATCCTTTCATCCGTTTCACTGGTAAAGTCTGGAACAGCCTCCTTCTGTCTTTATTTCCTCCTGCCTACGACAGGAACTTATTCAAGAGGGGAGTATCATGACTCCATCCGAAATTGGCACTTCGGGCCTCTCAATTCCGTTTGCTTCCTTTTACTCCTCTCCATCTTTCTCATCTAATCCCCCTAATCCTTTCCCTATTCCACCTCCTTTTCTCTCTCTCTCTCTCTCTCTCTCTCTCTCTCTCTCTATAGATATAGATATATATATATATATATATATATATATATATATATATATATATATATATATATATATATATATATATATATATATATATATTTTTTTTTCAATGGACCTTATACACCTTTACGTTGTTACTTTTATGTGTGTGTGTGTGTGTGTGTGTGTGTGAGAGAGAGAGAGAGAGAGAGAGAGAGAGAGAGAGAGAGAGAGAGAGAGAGAGAGAGAGAGAGAGACTAGGCTATTTGCGACATAACCCAGACACGCAGACGACTGGAGCTTTGATATCTGTCCTCATGCCAATCCTTAATGCCAATCGTCAGCGTGTGGGGGGTCTCGTCTATGATGCCAAGCCGTAAGGGTAGTCCACAAATGATTGTCCTCACAGAATCGTGACGCTAGTCCTCTGCGTTTATTTAAAAAAAAAAAAAATTAGGCACTTAAACCCATTGTAGCAACACCTAATATTGACCTATTGCCGCGGATTTGGCCGAGGTTGATTCAGTTTGTTTGTTAACCGATATAGCCCCTATTTAACGTGAAAATGGTAATTTATTCTTCAATTTTGGGCGAGAGGGACGTTTTTGCTGAGGGGGGAGTATTGTAGCGGGTAGAATCCATGCAATTTCGTGCAATTTGCACGGGTGGCCGCTAGCAATAATAATAATAATAATAATAATAATAATAATAATAATAATAATAATAATAATAACAACATCAATGAGAATAAGGTATCAAAATCTATGATAATATTGATAATCTTGTAAGTAACAACAATATTTTTTGACTTAATTAAAGTAATAACAAAGTTGTTGCTGTCATCATTATCGTTCTTATTATTATATTTTGGTATTCATTTTATTGTGAATAGCTCTGTTATAATAATTTTTATTATTAACTCTATTATAGAGATTATTATTACTTTTATTATTATTATTATTATTATTATTATTATTATTATTATTATTATTATTATTGTTAATATTATAATCATTATTATTATTATTATTATTATTATTATTATTATTATTATTATTATTATTACTATTATTATTATTATTATTATTATTATTATTATTATTATTATTATGACTATTATTATTATTATTACTATTATTATTATTAACAATACGAATATTATTATGATTATTAATATAATACACACACACACACACACACACACACACACAATAATACACACACACAATAATAATAATTATTATTATTATTATTATTATTATTATTATTATTATTATTATTAGTAGTAGTAGTAGTAGTAGTAGTAGTAGTAGTAGTAGTAATATTATTATTATTATTATTATTATTATTATTATTATTATTATTATTATTATTATTATTATTATTATCAGTATTATTACCTCCGTCAACGAAGTTGGGAGGAGGTTGTATTTTCGGTCCAGTCAGTATGTTTATTTATTTGTTTGTTTCTTCGTGAGCAGTCTCCTGTGCACAATTTTGCTTCGTGTCCATCCAAAATAGAACCCATTAAATTGTTTATGTCAAAGGTCAGATTGGCCATAACTTCGGTTCTCAATCATCGTAGAGACCTTAGACTTGGTTCATATTTTAGCTCATGGAAAGACGCACCTTGCATGGACTTGATCTTGACCTCTGGCCTTGACCTCTAAATGTTTGCCCAAGATCAAAGTTTCCAAAATAATAGAATTTCATCAAATTTTGAAACAAAGGCTTCCATATGATGCGTGTCCATCCATAATACAAACATCAATTTTCTTATGTCAAAGGTCAAAGTCGCACAAAAGGTCAGATTGGCCATAACTTCGGTTCTCGTCATCGTAGAGACTTCAGACTTGGTTCATATTTTAGCTCATGGAAAGAAGCACATTGCATGACCTTGACCTTGACCTTTGACCTGACATCGAAAAGTTCGCCCAAGGTCAAAGTTTCCAAAAAAAAAAAAAATAGAATTTCATCAAATTCCAAAACAAATGCTTCCATATGATGCACAGGATCACAGTTAATGCCTATACCAATTTTCATGACGATCTTTGGCGGAGGTGTGCACTCTCCGTGTGCTATGCGTCAAGTTAGTATTTTTATTATAATTATCATCATCATTATTATTATTATTATTATTATTATTATTATTATTATTAGCAGTAGTAATAGTAGTAGTAGTAGTAGTAGTAGTAATAGTAGAAGTAGTAGTGTGTGTGTGTGTGTTGGGGGGGCGTGTGTGTGTGTGTGTGTGTGTGTGTGTGTGTGTGTGTGTGTGTGTGTGTGTGTGTGTGTGTGTGTGTGTGTGTCTCTCTCTCTCTCTCTCTCTCTCTCTCTCTCTCTCTCTCTCTCTCTCTCTCTCTCTCTCTCTCTCTCTCTCTCTCTCTCTATTAAAACATAATATTTCTGTACAAAAAGGAGGCTCAAAACTTCACTTTTTAGATATAACTATTTGAAGAGCCTGTTTATGGGACAAAATTAATCGTAGACTGTTCCACACACATACAAACATACAAGTACAAAATACAAAATTGAATAAAACATATAAAATAATTTATACTATTGTCAGTTTGTCACTTTACATTTGTACCACTAGCGCACTCGGGTGTCCCTCACGCCACCTGTGAGCAGTCAGCTTCACCTGCTGCATGGTGATGTTTTCCACTTGAGGTGTGGCTGCCATGAACATGTTCCACAGGCGTGCGGTCCTGGCCGTATAGGTGCGCTGGTGCTGCCTCGATTGGGATCGAGGCACCTCCACAAGATGGTCACTGGATAGTGCACTCCAGGTAAACTCTGGGCAGCGCGTGGAGGAAGCCTCAATGTGCTGATATGGGGAAACCCATGCACCTGGGCTTTGTGGCACACCACCAGTGCTGAGACGTTCCGGCGGTGTTCCAGCGACGTCACGGTGGCAGACGACTCCTCCAGGTGCTCGCTGGCCTCCACCACACGCATGCAGTGCTCGTCTCTGCACTGCATCGAGCCTCAGCATGTGGGTGGCAGCACTCGACATCCAGCACAGGGTACCGTATTCTAGATACGATCGTGTCTGTGCCTTGTAGAGAGTGAGGATGCCCCATGGGTCGTGGGATCCTGCTATTCTTCGCAGGGCAGAGACTTGTATGGGGGCCTGGCGCGCAACAGCTCGCACGTGCTGGTCGAAGCGCAAGCTTTGGTCCACAGACACTCCCTTGCTCTCTCTCTCTCTCTCTCTCTCTCACACACACACACACACACACACACACACACACACAGACACACACTTGTTCTGACCCTCACGGGTCAAGACGTGTCACATGGCGCTCCCCGATAGCAGCCACAGGGTCAGCCTGTTGACCCTTTTCCTTTTCCTTCGCTCCCCATTCCCCTGCCCCTTCCCATTTATTCAAGGAACTCATTATTCCAAAGAACACTTGTGAAATGTTGTGAAATTATTCAGACATACAGTGAGTGCAGCGTGTTAGTGGTGCTGGAAGGGTAGTGAGAGCTGTGTCACCAACGCCTCGTCATCCACCGCGTCCCCGCCGACACGCTCAAGCTCCAAATGACGCCATCTCTGTCACCCAGCAGCAGGGAAAGGTCAGTTCAGGTGACGGGCAGTGTGGCAGCCTCGTCACTCAGGTTTGGAGCAAGATGCACGGCCCCTTCGTCAACGCTGTGCATTGGCTCCTTGAAACGGATACAACAACCAACCGATCAGCAACCACCACCTGTGTCTCGCCGGCCTAGGAGCTTACGGCCGTAGTATTAGTCTTCCCCTTTCCCTCCCCGTCCACATTCCCATACGCGGGTCTAGGGTAAGTATAAGTCGCCCCGTCCCCTTCCCGTCCCCGGGGCGCATATTTACGAAAGCTAAGTCTATATACGCCAAGTCAAGTCATAGGCAGGTTTGTGGGAGGAGACAGGGCTGAGGCGTGGTTAATGCGTGACACTGCTTGGAGCCAAACTAGAGAATGTAGAAACTGGGATTTAGAGAAAACGAAGAAAGGTGGACTAATTTTAATCACTCACCTCAACATGCCCTCCCTCACACCCCACACCGCCGTTTGTAGGCATTGGAATTACAGGCACGCAATAGCACAATAAAAAGACATATTTTTTCGTCAGTGGCTTGCCCGAACGCGCTGTGAAAGAAGTCGAGAATGCACATTCAGAGTGCACATACGGCCCCAACTTAAGTCACCCCTGAACTGGCGGTCATTTTTTTTTTTTTAGCTCCAAGTAACGTCATCCCACTGCTCCGCCCCAAAACCGCCTCCTGCGCGTACCGGTCGCAGTTTTGAAGCAGAGTGACTTGACTTGGTATATATAGACTTGGTACGAAAGGTTGTTAGGATTTTGTCGCGCGGAGCCTAGCTCCACCCCCTGCAGTAACATCACGCGTTGATATATCCTGATTGGCTGCTGCCTCCCTCCTTCCCCTCTCTGCCCCCCCGCCATGCCGCTCCCATTGCCTCGCTCTCTCTCGTTCTTTCCCTCCCTCCTCCCGCATATAGAGGTTTTGCAGTGACGTCACGAAATAGCGTCGTCTGCACCTTGTGCGTCGTCTGCAAACCCGCTGGTGGTCACCTCCCCAGCAGAGTGAGCAGATACACCACGTGTGCCCCATCCCTAAATCACTACCGGCTGGCAAATGGCAGGACCTTCAGCATAATTTGTGTTAAGTGATTACGCGAGATCGCTTGAGAATGCTGCGAAGCTAAATACATCGAAAAAAATCAGTGCTTTTGGAGGAGGAGATTGGTCGACTGGCTGTCTAGCTGGCTGGCTGGCTATCTGGTTGACTGGTGGGTTGACTGGTTGCCTGGTGGGTTGATTGGCTGGCTGATTGGTAAAGTGACTGTCTGTCTAACTGACCGACTGGATGGCTGGCTGGTTGACTGGATGTCTGACTGCATGGGTGGTTGACTGACTGGCTGATTGGTTGGCTTTTTGGCTGGTTGACTGGCTGATTGGTTGGTTGGCTGACTGTCTGGCTGGACGGTTGACTGGCTGTCCCTCTGCCTGGCCGATCTGTTGCTGACCAGTAATGCCCAGGTAGGCAGCACAGGCAGGCAAGCAGGTGAGGGCAAGTGACGACAGGTGAAGGCAGGTGACGGCAAGTCACCTTACATTACGCACTCTTGGTCACTTCCCTGCGTACACTTATATACTCCACCCAGCACTGAGCTCTGTCCCTCTGTTCACTTTGCCTCCACTGAATTTCCTTTCCTATTTTTTTCCCCTGCTTGAGCGCCGACATGCGTGTTTACCTCCGCCAGCTCATGTAAATCCCTTTCCAGAGTAATCCCCCGCCACACAATAAGCTAGGGGCCCCGGGGCAATACCTAAATGAGTGTTACCTCATGTAATAATCTGATCAGTCTTGCCTGTAATATTTACCTCTGACAAAATGAGCACTGCAGAGTCTAGATGAAGCAGACGGCCGCCAGTTTTCCCTCCTCACAGCTGCTATCCTCTTTCCCCGCTCTTCTGGATTCGCAGGAAATCCATAAAATGACACAGCATCTCTCCCGTGTCGGTTAGACCATCCAACTGCACAGCATACGTATCCCATGATGAACACACAGAGCACTTGTGCAGCCGCCACCAAGGTTTGCTTTCATAAGTGACCACCGCCAATGACCACCAAGATGGCCGTGCAGGCCCGCGCTACTCCCACACCCCCACTGATGACGTCAGCTGCAAAACCTCTATATTGTGCTTTGTATTTTTTTTCTGTTATTCAACAGGTAGCTCTTCTTCGTCTTTTTCCTTTTCCTATGACCTTCTCTCTCTCTCTCTCTCTCTCTCTCTCTCTCTCTCTCTCTCTCTCTCTCTCTCTCTGTTTTTTTTCGCTTTTGTGTTTGTTTATGTGTATGTATGTGTGTGTGTGTCTATCTGTGTATGTCTACCTTTCTGTATGTGTATGACTGTCTGTCTGTTTATGTCTCTTTAGGTCAGGTTCATTGACAGGTAGTTTTGTTCAAGGGATAAGGAAAATAGGCTTCGAGTGTGCTTTCCCGGGGCAGGCATCCAGCACGTATCTGACAGTCTATCGTCTTCTCCAGTTTCGGTGGTAATGACATCGGTAAAGTGGGTAGCGAAGAGATATTTCGGCGCTTCAGGGAATCGTTCGCTAAAGTGAGAGACTTCGGGGGGGATACCGGCCGTTTGTGGTGTTTTGCCAAGGAGGGGGCTAGGTGAGGGATGGCTTTCCAGAGCCTTAGCAATAAACAGCAGGCTGGCGGCCCACTGTAAGCGAAATGGTTTGCTTTTCCTTGATAATTGGGACCTCTTCTACAATAAAGGCACCTTGTATGATAAGGATGGCGTACACCTGTCACACCCTACAGGATTTTTTAGAGCAGGCGAGGGGGGAGGGCCTGTCATCAGTGGCTATGCATCGCAGACTGGGACTAAGGGGCGCAGGAGTGATCGAAAGGATATAAGAAAGGATGGGCTAACGTCATATTACACCAACAGTAGGAGTCTCAGGAACAATATAGATCTACTGAGGGGGAAAGCATGTGTCGAGAAATTCGACATTATAGCTATCACGGAAACGTGGGTGGATACTGCAAACAAAAACTTAATGTCGGAGTATGAAATATATGGTTATCAGATGTTTCAAAAAGATAGAAAGGGAAGTAGGGGAGGGGGGTGGCACTTTATGTTAAAGACACACTTAAATGTTCCGCTAACAACTCTGTTCAAACAAATGGCGGCTCAGAATCAGTTTGGGTGGACGTCCACAAAGGGAAAAACAAACTAATTCTAGGGGTTCTTTACATGCCACCCAACCTAAAAAGGTGATCAGCGAGCTAGATGTTGGGGGAGTATTAGGTGGCATTGATCACAAGGAAATTAGGTTTAAATTAGACTGGGCGGTGACCCATGAACTCAAACCTGTGTTGGTGCCTAACTTTAGAAGAGGTGATTATGAGAGGCTCAGAAGACACCTTGAGGAGGTAAATTGGGGAACCCTAGGGCTGGATGAGGGCCAGATCTCAGGGCTGGAACCGAAAAGACAGGGGAACTATGTAGAAATGACCTACAATAATTTAGTTAGAGTAATTGCAGAGGGTCAGAGACAGCATATCCCTTACCAAGCACGTAGGAAGGAAAATAACGATCCCAAATGGATGACCCGCAGACTCAAGCATGAGATAGGCTTGAAGAGAGGAATTTATAGGAAAATAAAGAACGGAGAAATCCACCTCAGGGGTAGGTACGTTGAGCTAGCCAGGTCGGTGAAGAAGAACGCCCGCTTTGCAAAAATAAATTATGAGATTAGGGTAGCTAACGAGGCCAAGAGCTATCCCAAGGGCTTCTTCAAATTGCACAGAACGAAAACAAGGGACAGAATTGGACCGTTGAGAATGGAGAAGATATGAGTGAAATGATGAATGACTATTTCCTCTCAGTTTTCACGCAGGAAAATCTAACAACCATTCCGGAGAGAGTTCAGGTATATGAGGGCGAAGAGAACGACAAGTTGAGGGATGTGATCATCACTAGGCAAGTAGTTCAGGATGAGATTGGTAGGTTGAAGAAAAACAAATCGCCGGGCCCAGACGAAGTATTCCTAAGAGTTCTGAAAGAGTGCAAGGAAGTCCTTAGTGGCCCTATTACCGATATCTTTAAGATGTCGGTAAATTCTGGGTATGTGCCCAATCAATGGAAAGTAGCTAATGTGACGCCGATTTTCAAAAAGGGAGACAAGTCAGCCACCTCGAATTATCGCCCTATTAGCTTAACATTAGTTGTAGGAAAGGTGTTGGAGTTGGAGCATTCGGGACCATCTAGAAAAGCATAATTTAATTCATGATTCATAGCATGGGCTCACAAAGGGTAGGTCTTGCCTTTCTAACCTGTTGTCCTTCTACACTAAAGTAATCGAGGGGGTTGACCGAGATGAAAACTATGACATATTATATCTAGATTTCAGAGAGAGGCAGAGAGGCAGAGACAGAGGCACACAGAGAGACGCAGAGACAGTGGCAGAGAGAGGCAAAGTGAGGCAGAGAGGCAGAGACAGAGAGGCGGAGACAGAGGCAGAGAGAGAGGCAAAGACAGAGGCAGAGAGGCAGAGACAGAGGGAGAGAGAGAGAGACAGAGACAGATGCAGAGAGAGAGAGGCAGAAACAGATGCAAAGAGAGAGAGAGGCAGAGACAGATGCAGAGAGAGGCAGAGACAGAGGGATATAGAGAGGCAGAGACAGATGCAGAGATAGAGGCAGAGACAGACTTAGAGAGAGAGAGGCAGAGACAGACGTAGAGAGAGAGAGGCAGAGACAGATGCAGCGAGAGAGGAAGAGACAGATGCAGAGAGAGAGGCAGAGACAGAGACAGAGAGAGAGGCAAAGACAGAGGTAGAGAGGCAGAAACAGAGGCAGAGACATAGGCAGAGACAAAGGCAGGGAGAAAGGTAGAGACAGAGGCAGAGAGAGAGAGAGGCAGAGACAGAGGCAGAAAGAGAGGCAGAGACAGAGACAGCGAGAGGCAGAGACAAAAGAGGAGAGAGAGGCAGAGAGAGGCAGAAAGAGAGGCAGAAACAGGCAGAGAGATGCAGAGACAAAGGCAGAGAGAGAGAGAGAGAGGTAGAGACAAAGGCAGAGACAAATCAGAGAGAGGCAGAGACAAAGGCAGAGAGAGAGACAGAGACAGAGGCAGATAGAGGCAGAGCTAGACAGAGGCAGAGAGAGGCAAAGACAAAGGCAGAAAGAAGGTCGAGACAGAGGCAGATAGAGGCAGAGAGAGGCAGAGACAGAGGCAGAGACAGAGACAGAGACAAAGGCAGAGAGAGAGAGGCAGAGACAGAGGCAGAGAGAGGCAGAGATGTAGCAGTCACCGCTCGAATCGCGTGTTCCTTCCCCTCAGTGACACATAAGAAAATGGTGCACTGCAGAGAAAGACTTTAAAATTCTGTGTTTTCATGTTCATCGTCAGTACTTGTCTCTGTCCGCGTCGTGTCTTCAATGTTTATCTTTCTTGTACTCGTTTACCTTTGACTGTCCGTCTATGTCCTTTTGTTGTCCACCGTTACACATTGTTATACACATACACCAACACTTAAATGTTAACCTAAACAAACAACATTCACACAAACGCATACCCACACAAACACTTTTTCTTTGTGTTGTGTTTGTCTCAATGACTTGTTGTATTTTTGTCCAATAAAGTAACCCTGGCGGATATGACTTTCTCTATCCGTGAACCGATTAGCACTTAGAACACTCGCTACCACCAACAATTGACCCTGCAGTGTTGCTAAGGTTCTAGGTGGCATAAAACCAGTGCCGCTCAAGGGTACTCTCTCCCAGAGGGTGGACCTGAGTCAGAAGTATCTGTCTCATTCGTCCTACCCTCTCCTGGGGCAATAAATCTCACTTCCGCTTGGGGTTCGTGGGATTGAGGCACGGGTCGGGAGGAATATTACGCCGTGGGCGTAGTTGCCACCTACAGGGTTTCTCCCCCGCCCTCCCCCAGGCACCCTCTGTGCTCCTTCCCCAGGCACCCTCTGCGCCCCTTCCCCAGGCACCCTCTGTGCCCCCTCCAGGCACCCTCTGTGCGCCTCTTCCAGGAACCCTCTGTGCGCTTCTTCCAGGCACCCTCTGTGCGCCTCTTCCAGGAACCCTCTGTGCACCTTCTCCAGGCACCTTCAGCGCCTCCTCCAGGCTTCCTTAGTGCCCCCTGGTGCTCCTCCCAGCCCTCACCCACCCACCCACCCATCTCCCCCTTGCCTTTCCGCTGGTACGGCGACTGAGACACGCACACCGTGTGACACTACACAGACTCAGTGAACACTCAAACACAATGCGACACATTACTGAGACACACAGTGCCACACACTCAGTGTATACGCCACCACACGCCATACAGACTCAGTGTACACGCAGACACAGTGTGACACCCCACTGGGATTACTAGCTGCCCCCTGGATTAATCACCGCCTCCTGGATCTACCACCGCCCTCTTGGATTATCCTACACTTGTGGATCTATGTGTACAGTGCAGTGTGTCCATCAACAGTTCAGTGCAGCGAGTCCCCAGCAACAGTTAGTGTCACAGTGTTACCCACTAAGTGTACAGTGTTTCTTTACAGTGCTTTCTTGGACACTGGTTCACTCCCCGGGCCACTGAGGTCCCTAGCACGCGCCAGTGCCTATACTACACGCAGTTCGTTCTACTCTCACGGACTGCCGCGGCTCCTGGCCCGTTGTACGCCAGCGCCCTTGCCAATCTGCTCCACACCGTTCAACTTCACCGAGTCTGACGACGACAACTCTTCCGCTGCGGCGGCGGTGTCCTTCAAAGCGCCGCCCTTCTGCTCACAGGACCCGTCCATATGGTTCTCGATTTTGGAGTGCGGATTCAAGACTGCCAAAATTACTAACAGCCTTACTCAGTACACTCACGCTGTTAGCCTCCTGCCCGCCGACGTCCCTCCACAAGTCTCTGACGTCATCGCCTCAGCCTACAACTCTGATCATGCCTATGAAGACCTGAAGACTGCCCTACTCCAACGCCTTCAGTCTTCTGTCGCCACCCGCCTCCGTGAACTTCTCTCCAAAGAAGAGTTGGGTAATGAGAAACCGACGGACCTCCTACGCCGCATGAAGCAGCTGCTCGGCGAAAAGTACCAGTCTTTCGACCCAGACTTGTTCAAACAACTGTTTTACCAACGTCTGCACCCTGCTGTCCAGCGCAGCCTCTTCAGCGTTAAGGACGACCTGAAGCCCGACGCCATTGCCAAGTTAGCAGACGAATTCATGGCAACTCTACCTGGACCGCTAACTTCCTCAGTGTCTTCCGTCACCTCCGAAAGGACCACTCAATTTGACGAACTCGTCAAGCAAGTCTCCCTGCTCGCGACGAAAGTCACCTCTCTTGAGGAGCGGCTCGATCGCCGCCGCTCTCGCTCCCCCACTCCTCACCGACGTCGGCGTCGCTTCCGTTCGAGAAGCCCAGGACTCTGCTGGTACCACAACAACTTCGGCGAGAAAGCTACGAGGTGTACCATCCCGTGCACTTACAAGGCGTCAAACTCCAAGGACGAGCACTAGTGCAGCATAGCGCTCGTCATCAACCCTCGGCGCTGCTCCACCTTCATGATTGCCGTTCCAACACAAAGTTCCTGATTGACACCGGCGCTGATGTCAGTATTATCCCAGCAACCGCCAGTCAGCGAACTCTACCTCCACTCTTGCACCTGTACACCGCCAACGGTACCAAAATACCTGTCTACTCGCGACACACCATGCAAGTGGACCTTTACCCATACGACGTTGCTTCGAATGGACCTTCTACGTCGGGAACGTCTCGCAGGCAATCCTCGGAGCTGACTTCCTAAGGCACTTCAACCTCTTAGTCGACGTCAAAGGACGGAGGAGGAGGACCATCTTCTCCAATGCTCAACCAGCACCAGGTGACAGCTCGCAACTTGCCGTCGTTCACAAGGACCACCAGTTCGCCGCCCTGCTCAAGTCCTTTCCCACGCTGACACAGCCCTATTCAGCCAGCCTGCCCGTCAAGCACCACGTTACGCATCACATAGAGACTACAGGACCTCCAATACACGCCAAGGCCCGTCGCTTCGCTCCTGAACGCTACCGTCAAGCCAAGGCCGAGTTCGAGTCTCTGTTGCGTCAAGGTATTATACGGCCCAGTAGCAGTAACTGGTCATCAGCCCTCCACGTCGTCCCCAAGAAGAACGGCGACATACGTCCCTGTGGAGACTACCGTGCCCTTAACTCGTGCACTAAGATGGACAGATACCCGGTGCCAAACATCCAGGAATTCTCGTCTCAACTTGCTGGTTCCACCATCTTTTCACGTGTGGACCTCGTCAAGGCCTTTCACCAGATTCCAGTCCATCCTGACGATATACCGAAGACTGCCGTCATCACGCCCTTCGGTCTCTTCGAATACGTCAGGATGCTGTTTGGACTAATGAATGCGGCCCAGACCTTTCAACGCTTCATCGACGAAGTTCTCCGCGGCTTACCCTTCTGCTTCGCCTACATAGACGATCTACTCATCGCTAGCCCGGATGAAGCCCCTCACAAACAGCACCTTCACCAAGTCCTCACCCGCTTGCAAGACTACGGAGTACAGATCAACGTGGACAAGTCTGAGCTCCATTTTACTTCCCTCACCCTCCTTGGCCACACTGTTACTCCAGAGGGCATCGCTCCACTCAACTCAAGGACTGAAGCCATCCAGCAGTTCCCGAAGCCGTCCACCCAGCGCCAACTCAAGGAATTCCTGGGTATGGTTAACTTCTACAACCGCTTCGTCCCACACTGCTCTCTCATGCTCCAGCCCCTCTACGCCATGGTGAAGCCCTGCAAGCGTGGCCAGTCTGTCACTCTCGTCTGGACTCCGGACGCTGACGCCACCTTTCTCGCTGCTAAGGAGGCTCTCAGCGACACAGTCATGCTGTCTTTCCCTGCCCATGACGCGGAGATCTCCATAGCAACAGACGCCTCCGACACTGGGACTGGTGCTGTCCTACAACAGTTCGTCGACAACGCCTGGAAGCCGATCGCCTTCTCCCGTAAGCTCTCCAAGTCTGAAGCCAAGTACAGCGCTTACGACCGGGAACTTCTCGCCATCTTCAAGGCCGTCAAACGTTTCTGCTACTTCATTGAAGGCCGGCGTTTCCACGTGTTCACCGACCACAAGCCCCTCACTACAACCTTCCTGAGGAACAAAGACTCTTATACCCCACGTCAACTCCGCCACATGGACTACATCTCGCAGTTCACCACTGACATCCGGTACATCAAAGGTGCGGACAACGCTCCAGCTGACGCCCTCTCCCGCAACATTACCGCTGTGACGTCCTCTTCACTTGATTACGCCGCCATAGCCGCCGATCAGTCCGGCGACGCAGAGCTGGAGAAGCTTCTTGACAACCCGGCGCTTAAAGTGAAGAAAATCACACTCCCAGGCACCAAGGTCACTCTCTACGCTGACGTCTCCACGGCCACCATCCGTCCCTACCTGCCAAAGCGACACCGCTACCAGGCCTTCCGTCAGCTTCACGACCTCTCTCAGCCTGGCATTCGAGCCTCACAGCGCCTGGTGACGTCCCGCTTCATTTGGGAGGGAATTAACAAAGACGTCAGACTATGGACCAAAACCTGCACTGACTGCCAAGCCTCCAAGGTGACGCGACACACACACTCTCCACCCGGCACCTTTACGCCCGTCACGGAGAGGTTCGACCATGTCTACATCGACCTTGTTGGTCCCCTGCCACCCTCCGCAGGCCACCGCTACATCCTCACCTGCGTGGATCGTTTCACACGCTGGCCCGAGGCCGCCCCCATCGCTGACATCACTACGGACGCCGTCGCCCACACCTTCATCGCTATTTGGGTCTCCAGGTTCGGCGTCCCTCTCAGCCTCACCTAAGACCGCGGCGGCCAGTTCGAGGCTAACGTGTGGAACAAAGTTATGACCTTCCTCGGCATCCGCCGCTACAGAACGTCAAGCTATCACCCGCAGGCTAACGGCATGGTCGAGCGCTTCCATCGGCAGCTGAAATCCTCCCTCATGGCCTCCACCCAACGCGAAAACTGTTCCCTGGCTCTTCCCTTTGTCTTCCTCGGCATCAGGTCCTCCCTGAAGGAAGACCTGCACCACTCCTCGGCTGAACTAGTGTACTGCACCAACCTCCGGCTCCCAGGCGAACTTCTGGCGCCCACACCTGACACCGCCCCCTGCGGCGTCCAGGACTTCGCCGCCCGCCTCAAAGGTGCCATGAGGAGCCTCCAGCCGGTGCAGCCTCGCTCTTCCCCGAGGAAGACCTTCGTCAACCAGGACCTCGACACCTGCTCCCACGTCTTCGTGCGCGTGGATGCCGTTCGGCGGCCCCTGCAGCAGCCCTACCAAGGACCCTACCGCGTCCTGAGACGGACCAGAAAGACTGTCACGATCGACAAACATGGTTCTCAGGACGCGATCTCCATAGACAGGGTCAAGCCGGCGTACCTGCTGGCCCCAGACCAGGCGCTCCATCTCTCCGTCGCCGAAACAACACCGTCTGCACCAGTCCGCACCAGGAAGATATCGTTCCTTCTATGAAGTCACTGGGGGGGAATATCTGTAGCAGTCATCGCTCGATATCTAGATTTCAGAGAGAGGCAGAGAGGCAGAGAGAGAGGCACACAGAGAGACGCAGAGACAGTAGCAGAGAGAGGCAAAGTGAGGCAGAGACAGAGGCAGAGAGGCAGAGACAGAGAGGCGGAGACAGAGGCAGAGAGAGAGGCAAAGACAGAGGCAGAGAGGCAGAGACAGAGGGAGAGAGAGAGAGGTAGAGACAGATGCAGAGAGAGAAAGGCAGAAACAGATGCAAAGAGAGAGAGAGGCAGAGACAGATGCAGAGAGAGGCAGAGACAGAGGGATATAGAGAGGCAGAGACAGATGCAGAGATAGAGGCAGAGACAGACGTAGAGAGAGAGAGGCAGAGACAGACGTAGAGAGAGAGAGGCAGAGACAGATGCAGCGAGAGAGGAAGAGACAGATGCAGAGAGAGAGGCAGAGACAGAGACAGAGAGAGAGGTAAAGACAGAGGTAGAGAGGCAGAAACAGAGGCAGAGACATAGACAGAGACAAAGGCAGAGAGAGAGGTAGAGACAGAGGCAGAGAGAGAGAGAGAGGCAGAGACAGAGGCAGAGGCAGAGGCAGAAAGAGAGGCAGAGACAGAGACAGCGAGAGGCAGATACAAAGGAAGAGAGAGAGGCAGAGAGAGGCAGAGAGAGAGGCAGAGACAGGCAGAGAGAGGCAGAGAGAGAGAGGCAGAGACAAAGGCAGAGAGAGAGAGAGGTAGAGACAGAGGCAGAGACAAATCAGAGAGAGGCAGAGACAAAGGCAGAGAGAGAAACTGAGACAGAGGCAGATAGAGGCAGAGCTAGACAGAGGCAGAGAGAGGCAAAGACAAAGGCAGAAAGAAGGTCAGAGACAGAGGCAGAGAGAGGCAGAGAGAGGCAGAGACAGAGGCAGAGACAGAGACAGAGACAAAGGCAGAGAGAGAGAGGCAGAGACAGAGGCAGAGAGAGGCAGAGACAGAGGCAGAGAGAGGCAGAGACAGAGGCAGAGACAGAGACAGAGACAAAGGCAGAGAGAGAGAGGCAGAGACAGAGGCAGAGACAGACACAGAGACAAAGGCAGAGAGAGAGAGAGGCAGAGACAGAGGCAGAGAGAGGCAGAGATGTAGCAGTCACCGCTCGAATCGCGTGTTCCTTCCCCTCAGTGATACATAAGAAAATGGCAGAGAGAGGCAAAGACAAAGGCAGAAAGAAGGTCAGAGACAGAGGCAAAGAGAGGCAGAGAGAGGCAGAGACAGAGGCAGAGACAGAGACAGAGACAAAGGCAGAGAGAGAGAGGCAGAGACAGGCAGAGAGAGGCAGAGACAGAGGCAGAGAGAGGCAGAGACAGAGGCAGAGACAGAGACAGAGACAAAGGCAGAGAGAGAGAGGCAGAGACAGAGGCAGAGAGAGGCAGAGACAGAGGCAGAGAGAGGCAGAGACAGAGGCAGAGACAGAGACAGAGACAAAGGCAGAGAGAGAGAGGCAGAGACAGAGGCAGAGACAGAGACAGAGACAAAGGCAGAGAGAGGCAGAGACAGAGGCAGAGAGAGGCAGAGATGTAGCAGTCACCGCTCGAATCGCGTGTTCCTTCCCCTCAGTGACACATAAGAAAATGGTGCACTGCAGAGAAAGACTTTAAAATTCTGTGTTTTCATGTTCATCGTCAGTACTTGTCTCTGTCCGCGTCGTGTCTTCAATGTTTATCTTTCTTGTACTCGTTTACCTTTGACTGTCCGTCTATGTCCTTTTGTTGTCCACCGTTACACATTGTTATACACATACACCAACACTTAAATGTTAACCTAAACAAACAACATTCACACAAACGCATACCCACACAAACACCTTTTCTTTGTGTTGTGTTTGTCTCAATGACTTGTATTTTTGTCCAATAAAGTAACCCTGGCGGATATGACTTTCTCTTTCCGTGAACCGATTAGCACTTAGAACACTCGCTACCACCAACGGAGACAGAGGCAGAGAGAGGCAGAGACGAAGGCAGAGAGAGAGAGAGAGGCAGAGAGAGGCAGAGAGGCAGAAAGAGAGGCAGAGAGAGAGGCAGAGATAGAGGCAGACACCTCTGGCAGAGGCAGAGAGGCAGAGAGGCTAAGATAGAGGCAGACACCCTCTGGACCCACCGAAGAGGCGATGCTTCTGCCATTTTGCTTCAGCTCGGTGGGACGACCTGAGGATGTACTTTTCCAATTTCCCGTGGAATGATTATTGCTTCCAGGATAGAGACCCCTCTGTGTGTGCTCAGCGCATCACAGAGGTGATTGTCTCTGGAATGGAGGCATACATTCCTCGTACTTTCTCTACTCTTCACGCTAAAAAGCCTTGGTTTAATCACGCTTGTTCTCGTGCTGTCAATGATAGAGAGGCAGCTCACAAAAGGTACCGGAGCCTTCAAACTAATGCTAATTATGAACTTTACATTTCTGCCCGAAATCGTGCCAAATCTATTCTCCGACTAACCAAAAATTCTTTCATTAATAGAAAATGCCAAAACCTTGCTTTCTCTAACTCTTCCCGTGACTTCTGGCATCTAGCCAAAAACATCTCCTCCAACTTCACTTCTTCATCTTTCCCTCCACTCCTCAGTCCTGACGGCAACACTGCCGTCTCATCTATCTCTAAGGCTGAACTCTTCTCTCAAACTTTTTCTAAAAACTCCACTCTGGACGATTTTGGGCATATTCCTCCTACTCATCCCCCCTCTGACTCATTTATGCCTGTTATAAAGATTCTTCAAAATGATGTTTTCTATGCCCTCTCTGGCCTCAATCCTCAGAAGGCTTATGGACCTGATGGAGTGCCTCCTATTGTCCTTAAAAAACTGTGCCTCCGTGCTGTCACCCTGCCTGGTCAAATTTTTCGCCTCTGCCTGTCAACATCTACCTTTCCTTCTTGCTAGAAGTATGCCTTCATACAGCCTGTGCCTAAGAAGGTTGACCGCTCCAATCCCTCAAACTACCGTCCTATAGCTTTACTTTCTTTCTATCTAAAGCTTTTGAATCAATCCTTAACCGGAAGATTCAAAAGCACCTTTCCACTTCTGACCCTCTATCTGATCGCCAGTATGGGTTCCGCAAGGGGCGTTCTACTGGTGATCTCCTAGCCTTCTTAACTGACTCTTGGTCATCCTCTCTTAGCCGTTTCGGTGAAACCTTTGCTATTGCGCTGGACATATCAAAAGCTTTTGATAGGGTCTGGCACAAATCTTTCTCTCTGTACCTTTATCTCCAGTTTCCTTTCTGACCGTTCTATTTCTGCCGTGGTATACGGTCACTGTTCTTCCCCTAAATCTATTAAAAGTGGTGTCCCACAGGGTTCTGTCCTATCTCCCACTCTTTTTCTGTTGTTCATTGATGATCTTCTTTCCAAAACGAACTGTCCTATCCATTCCTACGCCGATGATTCCACTCTGCATTACTCAACTTCTTTCAATAGAAGACCCACCCTACAGGAACTTAACGACTCAAGGCTGGAGGCTGCAGAACGCTTAGCCTCAGACCTTATTATTATTTCCGATTGGGGCAAGAGGAACCTGGTGTCCTTCAACGCCTCAAAAAGACAGTTTATCCACCTATCCACTCGACACAATCTTCCAAACAACTATCCCCTATTCTTTGACAACACCCAGCTATCACCTTCCTCAACACTTAACATCCTCGGTCTATCCTTAACTCAAAATCTCAACTGGAAACTTCATATCTCATTTCTTACTAAATCAGCTTCCTCGAGGCTGGGCGTCTGTACCGTCTCCGCCAGTTCTTCTCCCCTGCACAGTTGCTGTCCATATACAGGGGCCTTGTCCGCCCTTGTATGGAGTATGCATCTCATGTGTTCGGGGCTCCACTCACACAGCTCTTCTGGACAGAGTGGAGGCTAAGGCTCTTCGTCTCATCAGCTCTCCTCCTCATACTGATAGTCTTCTACCTCTTAAATTCCGCCGCAATGTTGCCTCTCTTTCTATCTTCTATCGATATTTCCACGCTGACTGCTCTTCTGAACTTGCTAACTGCATACCTCCTCCCCTCCCGCGGCCCCGCTGCACTCGACTTTCTACTCATGCTCATCCCTATACTGTCCAAACCCCGTATGCAAGAGTTAACCAGCATCTTCACTCTTTCATCCCTCACGCTGGTAAACTCTGGAAAAATCTTCCTTCATCTGTATTTCCTCCTGCCTACGACTTGAACTCTTTCAAGAGGAGGGTATCAGGACATCTCTCCTCCCGTATTTGATCTTGCTTTCGGCCACCTCTTTTGTTTCTTTTTTAGGAGCAGCGAGTAGCGGGCTTTTTTTTATTATTGTTTTCTTTTTTTGTGTGCCCTTGAGCTGCCTCCTTTGTTGTAAAAAAAAAAAAAAAAAAAGAGAGAGGCAGAGACAAAGTCAGAGAGAGAGGGGCAGAGAGAGGCAGGGAGGCAGAAAGAGAGGCAGACAAAGGCAGAGAGAGAGAGGCAGAGACAGAGGTAGACAGAGACAGAGAGAGGCAGAGAGAGGCAGACAAAGGCAGAGAGAGGCAGAGACAAAGGCATATAGAGAGAGGCAGAGACAAAGGCATAGAGAGAGAGCCAGAGACAAAGGGAGAGAGAGAGGCAGAGAGAGGCAGGGAGGCAGAGAGAGAGGCAGAGTGAGAGGCAGAGCCAGAGGCAGAGACAGAGGCAGAGAGAGGCAGAGAGAGGCAGACAAAGGCAGAGAGAGGCAGAGAGAGGCAGAGAGAGAGGCAGAGACAGAGGTAGAGACAGAGGCAGACAGAGGCAGAGATAGAAGCAGAGACAGAGGCAGAGACAGAAGCAGAAAGAGAGAGAGAGAGAGAGAGAGAGAGAGAGAGAGAGAGAGAGAGAGAGAGAGAGAGAGAGAGAGAGAGAGAGAGAGAGAGAGAGAGAGAGAGAGAGAGAGAGGGGGGGGGTCAGAGGAAAAGGCAAAAAGACGAAGAGGATCTACTTGTTGAATAACAGAAAAACCACCATGCACAATATAAGCGGGAGGAGGGAGGGAGAGAGCGAGAGAGCAAGGCTCGTATGGAGTATGCATCTCACGTGTGGGGGGGTTCCACTCACACCACTCATCTGGACAGAGTGGAATTTTAAGGCTCTTCGTCTCATCAGCTCTCCTCCTCCTACTGATAGTCTTCTACCTCTAAAATTACGTCGCGATGTTGCCTCTCTTTCTATCTTCTATCGCTATTTTCACGCTGACTGCTCTTTTGAACTTGCTAGCTGCATGTCTCACCCCCTCCCGCGGCCCCGCTGCACACGACTTTCTACTCA
>NC_066527.1:9891852-9897849 GCF_024679095.1 Eriocheir sinensis
GTTCCAGGGAAAACACAAGTTCTCAACCCTTCAGGACCCACGGACTGTGTTTTCCAAGTACTAACAGCTTATCGCTATCTAAAGTCAAGAAATGTAGTTCCATCGGGCAGACAATGGGAGAATGCTTGCTTGGCCTCTATTAATACGGGTAACATTCCAACCCCGGTATCCTGGGAAGACCTCGGTCGGCTTGAAAGATTAAACAACATAAGTATTCGCGTTTACTGTCTAGACAACGTTGAAGAAAAAAAAGGCAAACTAACTCTAGTCAGAAAGGGGCTTAAAGATCAAGAAGTTGTTCATTGTCTGTTGTTGGGGAACAGACACCTAGCTCTTATCCAAGACTTTGACGCATACATGAACCTGTTTACCTGCCAACGTCGCGGGAAAAAAATGCTTTGCGATATCTGCCTGTGCGCCTGTGGCAACAAGACAACGCTTGCTGAACATGTACTAATTTGCCCAACAATGATCACAAGACTAAGATTCCCACCCGTGGTCTCTACTGTGAAATTTATTAATCATGCTAAGGCATATGAGCCATCTTATTTAGCATTCTATGACGTTGAGAGTATTCTCGTAGAGCCTTCTTCGAATGTGTCTGGATGTGTAAAGAGACATCACTTTCCCATAGCGTATGCTTACATTATAGTGAATAGAAACGGAGAAACAGTACAAAGCGGATCCTATTGTGGAAATAATGCTATAAACCATTTTATTCATACAATGCAGCGTGCCTGGAAGAAGTTAAAATTTTCTAAAGGCTACAATAAAATTAACATGACCGATGAAGATACGACACGTCACAATGAGCAAACTCACTGTCTTCTCTGTAAACAGGTTTTTTTAAAAGGTAAAGGAGTAAAACATTATGACCATGAAAAATCAGGAAACAATTACACTGGAGCTTATTGTAATAGATGCAACCACCAAATGAAAAATCACAAATTGCAGCTCACTCTTATTGCACATAATGCTAATTACGACATGTCGTTAATCCTGCGTGAATTAACGATACCTGACTTGAAAATCAAACTAAGACCAAAACATTCAGTTCACAAATACCATGAAGTCATCATAAATGACTTGAGATTTATTGACTCGTATGCCTTTATGTCTGGTTCACTCGCGGCCTTAGCGAACCAATTCATCAGCAATGGGAACGAACCCATATGCACACAACAGATTTTGAAAGATGTGCCAACACCTGCGTTGCCATTATTGATCAAGGGAAAGCAGGTTTTTTGTTATGACTATATGGATTCGATAGAACGACTTTCTGAGACACGTCTTCCATCCCGCGAAGATTTTTTCAATTCGCTTCAAGAAGCAGAACTTTCCGAAAGTGATTATGAACATGCTCAGAATGTTTGGCAAGTAGCTGGGTGTCAGAGCCTGAAAAACTCTTTGTTGCTTTATGTAAAAGTGGATGTTGGCCTTCTATGTGATGTCTTCCTAGAGTGGCGAGGTATTTTGAAAACCCAGTGGAGGTTGGATATTGTAAATTATGTTAGCCTGCCAGGATTTGCCTATGACTCTTTTCTGCTAAAAACACAGCAGGAATTAGAAGTGCTTAGTAGCCCAGACATATATAATTGCATTCAAACAAATGTGCGTGGGGGCTACACAAGTGTTGTGCGTCATTTTGTACGCGCCAATAACATCTACACGAACCCTCAGTTTAATCCAAAACATGATAGAAGCACTTTCCTTTCATATCTTGACTTCAACAGTCTTTATCCCACTGTAATGCAAGAGAGGTTGCCATGTGGGGATATGAGAAAACTAGATGAGACAGAAATGCAGTCGTTTTTGAGCGGGGGCTTGGTTAATCAAGCAACCGATGGCGATTTTGGATATCTTATTCTGTGCGATACTGAGGCTGTCTCACGTGAAGTCGTTGAGAAAACGGATGAGCTCCCACTGATCATCAGAAGACACAATATCACCAACAGAGATGTATCGTCAGTCACACGCGAATGGTATGAAGAAGAAAACCGTCCAGTACCGTGTAAGAACATAAAACTGATTGGAACACATGCTGCTCAGGAGAAAATGTTGTTTGCTCTGACCCTCCTTAAACTAATTATTCAACTAGGCCTGGTTGTTAAAAAAGTGCATGCTATTTATACGTTTAAGCAAAAGCACTTTCTTGCGGACTTCATTCAGGATAACATAGAAGCCCGCAAAAGTGCTACTTGCCCTATCAAGAAAAATGCAATCAAGTGTATTTCAAACAGCATTTTTGGTCGATTCCTGATGAACGTGGCCAAATATAGTGAAGGCATAGATTTTGTCACCAACCGCGAAAAGTTTTTGAAGCTGGCCCGAAGTCCTTACTTGAAACGCGTTGTACCTCTCAATGATGGCCATGTAGTTGTAACTCGCCATAGGAAATATTCACGGGTGAATCATCCAAACTACATTGGCTACTACATCCTAGAGCTGTCTAAGCTGCGACTATATGATTTCTATTACAATGTGTTGAAGGCTCATTACGGAGATCGGGCGAAATTAGTGTATTGTGACACTGATTCCTTAATAACAGAAATTGAAACTCCTGATCTATTAACAGAGTACTCGCAGGAACCCTTCAAAAGCTATATATAGTAACTTTAGTCCCTCACATTCCTTTTACAGCACAGACAACAAAGGAAAGCTTGGATTTCTCAAGTCTGAAGTGGGGGAAAGAACCATCTCAGACTTTGTAAGCGTAAAACCAAAGTGCTACTCCATCCTCTTGGCAGACGGTGACCAGTTGAGTTCAGCTAAGGGCGTTCCAAAGTTCATAAAGAAGAAAATTGCTCATCAGCGATACAAAGACGCCCTATTCCAGAAGCAAACATTTACCGTTGACTATCAGGGATTCACAGTGCGCAATGGACGAATGAGTACAGTAAAATATCCAAAGAGAGGGATATCTGTAGTTGAGGACAAAAGATACTACATTAGCACCTTGGAGTCACGATCTTACGGTCATCCCGATAATTCTATAGGGATAGAGGAGGAAGAGAAGGAGGAGGAGGTAGCCCAGATCATGACACTGTAAAACGAAGAAAATTTGGAGGAAGGCAATGAAAGAGGCATAACAGAAGCGAGACTAGCCGAGGTAATGGGTGGGCAAGAGATCGGTGAAATGGGAGAACAAGAAGAAGAAACCTATGAATTGTGGGGAGAACGGGATGTGCTGGGCGAGCAATATTTTCCCTCGATAAAACAGGTAGAGACGGATGATGACATGTTAATGCTAGCCGCGGAACAGGAAGAAATAAATCAAATGCTCTCATCATCCCCCCTTGAATATATGCTAGAAGATACAGACTTTTCAGAATAAATTGTAGTTGTTTATAAGATAAGGACTGGTGTGAATGTTGTATGTACTGTTTATAGTGTAAGAATTTGCCTGCTATTTTTATGTTAAATATAAAATATATGTAAATATATTCTGTATATAGGATTAATGTTGGAGCCTACGATATTATAAAACTGCACATGATGAATCTAGAATCATAATTTGACCAAATTCCAATAAACATTGAGTTTGTTTGACTTGTTTATATGTCCTTTATCCAAAAAAAAAAAAAAAAAAAAAAAAACGGATGAAAAAATAAAACAATAATTGTCTTAAAATTTATTCGATTTGTGGAAACATATGAATAAAACGCTTTTATGTTTCGATCCGGCTCATACATAAAAGACTGCCCGCCAAAGAAGGCGGCGGCGGCGGAGGCAGCGGGCGACAGGATGCGACAGAATTGCGCGCGGGGCCCGGGACGGGGCGGGGCGGGGGTGAGGCGGGGACAGCACGTGGTAGTGGCGGTGACGAGTGAAGACCTGTGTGTGGAGCCAGACCTCTGATTTAAGCATGGTATACCATCCAGTTTTTGTTTGCAGTATCCATCCATGTTTCCGTGATAGCTATAATGTCGAATTTCTCGACACATGCTTTCCCCCTCAGTAGATCTATCTTGTTCCTGAGACTCCTTCTGTTGGTGTAATAAGCCGTTAGCCCATCCTTTCTTACATCCTTTAGATTTCTCCTGCGCCCCCTAGTCCTAGTCTGCGATACATAGCCACTGATGACAGGCCCTCCCCCCTCGCCTACTCTAAAAAATCCTGTAGGGTGCTAAGTGATCGCTCGAGGGAGTCTGCGAGAACCTCCACCCCCTGGAGTGACAGGTGCACCCATCCTTGGCATACAAGGTGCCTTTATCGTAGAAGAGATCCCAATTATCCAGGAAAAGCCAACCATTTCGCTTACAATGGGCCGCCAGCCTGCTGTTTACCGCTAAGGCTCTGGAAAGTCATCCCTCACCCACCCCCCTCCTTGGCAACACACCACAGACGGCTGGCACCCCCCTGAAATCTCTCAGTTTGGCGAACGATTCCCTGAAGCGCCGAGATATCTCTTTGCTACCACCTCTACCAATGCCATTACCCCTGAAACTGCAGAAGACGATTGGCTGTGTCCCCTTCCCTGCTAAAATTTCATCCATTCTGTCAGAGACGTGCTGGATGCCCGCCCCGGGAAAGCACACTCGAAGCCTATTTTCCTTATCCCTTGAAGAAAAGTACCTTTCAATGAACCTGACTTGAGAGTCCCCAACCACCAGGACTCTCCTCTTAGAAACTGCGTCAGTAGACGGAAGGGAAGCCGCTACAGGTGGAGATAGAGCGGCGGCAACAGGGGAGGAGGAGGAGGAGGAGGAGGAGGAGGGGGAGAAGGAGGAGGAGGAGGAGGAGGGGAAGAAGGAGGAGGAGGAGGAGGAGGAGGAGGAGGAGGAGGAGGAAACATGGAAACATGGAAATGCAGGCAACAGAAAGCCTATTGGCTCATTACGAGGTCGCCCGCTTGGGTGATTTAATCTGCTCGATCGCCACTTGGGGCTTGGTGAGCAGATGAAAGCACCTCGATATTGAGGAGCAGATGGAAGCCCCTCGTTATTCAGTTTACTCCCGACGCAGCGAAATGACGGTCGATTCTATATTTGAAGGAGTTGATGGTATTCGCATTCACTACTTCTGAGGGAAGATTGTTCCAGTGGCGGATGACTCGGTTTGAAAAGAAACTCCTTCCAATGTCTGTGTTACATCGACTCGACTGAATGGGTAAACCGTTATTTCTAGTTCTTGAGTTGGTTTGCAGTTCAAAGAATTTGGAGTAATCGACGTTATTGAACTTTTTTAGATACTTGAAGACTTGAATCATATCCCCTCGTAGGCGTCTTTTCTCCAATGTAAAGAGATTGAGTCGCTTGAGTCGTTCCTCGTACGGTTGAGCCCTGAAGGTTGGAATCATCTTTGTGGCGCGTCGTTGAATCCTTTCCAGTAGAGCAATGTCCTTTCTGTAATTGGGAGACCAGAACTGCACTGCATACTCGAGGTGCGGTCTTACCATGGAATTATACAAGGATAGCATCACGTCTGGTGTTTTACACTCGAAGTTCCTCGCTATGAACCCGAGCATAATGTTGGCCTTGTTGTATGCTTTTTTACAGTGACTCGCCTGTTTCAGGTCACTGCTGATAGTGACTCCAAGATCCTTTTCCTCCTGCATCGCTTGCAGAGGTCTCCCATTCATGATGTATGTATGGTTACTATTTTGGGACCCAATGTGCATGACTTTGCATTTGTCAACATTAAAAGACATTTGCCATTTTTCCGACCATTCGATAATGTGATTGAGGTCTTTCTGAATGATTTCGCAGTCGGTCTTTGTGAGGGCATCTCCACCCACCTTGGTGTCATCTGCAAATTTCGATATTGTGGATTTCAGTCCTGATTCTTGGTCATTGATATATATGATAAAGAGGATGGGTCCCAGCACTGACCCTTGAGGCACTCCACTAGTGACTGGAAGCCAATCGGAAGGCTGTCCGTTGAGTAGTACTCGTTGTTTTCTGTCGGTGAGCCAATCTCTTATCCACGCGATCAGATTGGCTCCGATGCCCGCCGAGTGCAGTTTCTTAAGGAGTCGCTCGTGCGGTACCTTGTCGA
>NC_066527.1:9897949-9930449 GCF_024679095.1 Eriocheir sinensis
AATCAATCTCTCCGACACTTTCTGTCTTCTTAAGGCCGTATAATTGCTTCTCGGGACTCCGTCAAACGTCTTCTCCAGATCGACAAATCATGAAGAAGCCCTCTCTTCTTTTCAGCATATCTTTCCTATACTTGCCTCATGATAAATATCGCATTTGTTGTCGATTTTCCTTTCAGGAATCCAAACTGACATTTATCAATCATAGCCAACTTCCTCAATTTCCCTTCCATTATCAGATCCTTTTTAACTAATATGTGGGGAAGGAATCTCTGTACACGTCTGAACGTACCTTTCTTGACGCCAGCAGCACTTGTACACAGTATGGACAACCAGTATGGACAACCACCAGTGTGTTTCACGAAACTGACTCAAGGGCGAAGAGGACAGGTTAAACATCGATGTCTACGGAGACAGGTATGGTATAAGATGCAAACAACTCATACTCTGTGATAATCCTTTTCTCAGATTGTCTTATCTTTGTCTTATCTTATCTTCACTACGCCGTTTTTAATAAGTGTATAGAGGATCATTATCGAGGCTAACATCTAAATAGGCGCACCTAACATCACCATAGCCGATCCAGGATTCAGGACGTTTCCTAATTAAAAATCCTTATAACCAAAAACTACCTAAAATTATGAGTATTCTTTTTCTTGAAAACAACATTCAGTAAACAACATAACAGTAATATGAAAATACGTATAGCTAGAGCGTAGTAATTAACGGTTTCTGACGCCTAACTACTGCCAAGAAACATCAGGATCTTACTCTTTTAACGATAACAATAAATTAATTTCGTTATTGGAGCCCAGAAGACAGTTTTAGGGCAGGAAGTTGGGAAATATAAGCGGCTGAGTATGACAATCTGGCAATAATCTGTGGCCGAGGCAGCAGCAGCCTGTCATATTGTGGGTATCAGATACCTAAAATAGCATACTTTTACTGCGCAAAGCAGGTGATGTCACTTATTGTGACTTCGTGAGCTTTCATATTTATCTATTTGTGTATATTTCATGGTGGCAAAACTTAAATTACTAGTTTCATTTTTTACTAGTGACAGACTTCACAGAAATATTACCAGTGTGTGTATGAATGAATACAAAGATAAGCACATACTTTGATTTAACTCTAGGATGTCTCGTGGATCATTAATAAATAAAAACAAAATATCCGGCTAAGCTACTCTTTAGCCAATTACCTTTAATGGCGCCCAAAAAACAGCCCCTCCGCCAAGTTTGTACCCCACATTTCGTGATGTTAGGTGCGCCTATTGTTGACGGCCCTCGCAGAGCGCTGCACTAGCAGTGGAATGGGGCCTGAAACCTCATCAACGATAAACGGTAAGCGGTAATCAGGTGAAATTTTTTTTTTTTCAACAGAGCTTCTAAATGTAACTTTATTTTGTTGAAAGCAAAAAACAGATGTAGACATCGGAGACAGGCAGGACCATTAGCCGGAGGAAAAGGCAAAGACAAATAATCAGTTGTAAACACCTACCAGTGTATAAACACATGCAAGTAGCCATGATTAGAAAAAAATATCTGACCGAAAGTTAGGTGGGTTGTGACGACACATGTTAAAAGCGAATAACAGAACAAGAAAATGACAGTTGGTGTGTCCTCAGATAGTATAACGAATAAAAGATAGTAGTGTAGTAGGGTAGTCACTGACAGACTGAGTTGAGCCAATATACGCGCGGTGAGAAATGTTTTACGATTGGTTATGCAGAAAATTAAGGAGTGACAAGCGTTATTATTCCGCCCTAAAACAAAGAGATGGATCGGTTAGTAATATGTGTTGGCAGAACTACCCCCACTCTTCTAGCAAGTACTCATAAAAGCAGCCAGTCATCCAGCCCAGATGGCTGAGGTTTTAAATCTAACCATGAGTAGAAATGCGAGACACATATTACGATATATTTTTTCCCTTGTTAATTCACATTACCAATGATACGAAACGGTAAGATTATTTGAAGAGTCAGAATAGAAGGGTTTTAAGTCAATATCCAACAATTAAGGAAAACATAAAAAGGTGGACCTAAGAAAGGATCACGTAACAACCCATGCAAGTGTTGAAAAGTGCTGGAGAAAGGATGCACCCTTGCGTGACTCCCGAATTAACAGGGAAAAAGCCAGAAAGGCATCCCCAACATTTCACATAACTCTCAGTCCCAGAATAAAGGCCAATCATCAGTCCATGCATGAATCCCATGGATGCGCAAAATGTCCCGGAGTGACTCACGATGCACTGAGTCAAAATTCTTCTTGATATCGGCATAGGCTGCGAGGAGTCCCTGTCAAAACTCACGTCAGTTCTACAAGGAAGCGAAGTGCTAGGATCTTGTCAACTGTCGACTTGCCTGGCGTGAACCCAGATTGCTCAGATTTCTGAAACTTTAGTAGATGAGATTGAATTCGCATCAACAGCAGATAATCGAGCACCTTGCCCGACACACTGCACAGTTTAACACCATGGTAATTGTTACAGTTCTGTCGGTCCCTTTTCCCTTTCCAGATATGGACAAGCAACCCTCTTCTCCAGTCAAGAGGAATGGCACCGAACTGCCACACGGCAGACAGCATCCCATGCATCCTTCGGATCATGGCCTCACCTCCAGCTTTCAATATCTTTAATATCTCTGTGCTGATATTATTGATCCCAGCTGTCTTTCCATCCATCAACTTACTGACAGTCTCCTTCACTGTCGCAAGAGAGGGTGCAGTTTTGTCTATTGGTGGATTAGCATGTAGCCACCATCTGTAACTTAGTCAGATGAAGCTGTCCACTTGGGAGTTCTGCCGGGTACAGTTGCCCAAAGTACTCGGGTTAATGAGTCCGGTAATCATCTGCATAAGATACCATCTGATCACCCCCCATCAGCCATTCGGATAGTGCTCATCGGGGACTTGGATTTGGAGCGAATCTAATTCAGAACTCGAAAGGCTGGTTTAAAGGTAGTTTGCATTCAGACAACCCTCGACAACCTTAGCGAGACCTCTGACGTACCTCTCTTTATCACTCCTTAGAAAGGCTCTCGTCCATCGTGACAGAGTCCAGTATCGCTCAGCATTCCCAGTCAGTCTGGCAGCAGTACTCTCCTCTATGTTCTCCAGTGTCTCCCTCGAGGCAACGCCAATCCTAGACCTTGGGCGCTATCCGATGCCCACTCTGAGTTTCACGTTTAAATCAATCGATCAACGGGGACAGACGTCAGGGGGCGCGACGACGCCAAGTCCGGGGGTCCCTCTGGTGAGTCTCCATACAGACCCCCTTCCCATCCTGAGTTTCTCCTTGCAGGGTCTATCGAATTGCTCAAGCCACCAACTCCGTGGGCTTCCTCCTGGCCTCCTAAACTCAGGATTGTCTCTTACAGGGAGAACCTGATGAGCAGGATCAGCTTCTGGGTAACGTGCCACGTGCCCATATAGCCGGAGTTGGTGTCGACGGACTATAGAGGTAATATATGTCGAATCATTCTCACGGAGTAGTCGCTGGTTTGACAAAAAGTCATTCAAGCGATATCCCATGATTTTGCGTAGACACTTATTACCATAGGCATCAGTCCGCCTCTCCATATCCCCATTTAGTATTCATGTCTCACAGCCATAGAGTAAGACAGGGAGCACAAGGGACTTGAAGATCCGGAGCTTTGTCCTTCTGCACAGGTACTGACAACACCATATACCCGTGCTGAGCGAGTCCATAACACCATTGACCAAGCCAATCCACCTTAGACTTTCTGACAAAACTCACTGTTCTGAACTATGATAACAAGCTATGTGAAATTTTTCGAGATCTCAATGTCCTCGCCACACGCATAAACAGACTGTACTGTTTCATCTAGTACGACTCCAAACAATTGTACCTTTGTTTTATCCCAGGAGACCTGAAGACCCATGGGCTTCGCCTCCTCGTGCAGTGCCTCGAGAGCCATTATCAAAATTTCCAACGACTCTGCAAGGATTACTGCATCATCGACAAAAAATAAGGTCAGTGACCCTGGTATTGACAACATATGCTCCACAATGACTCTGGTCCAAAACTTTGCCTAGTTCCCAGTCCATATACGTGTTGAAAAGCGATGGGGCAAGGACACAGACATGTTCCACCACCGCATCCATGGGAATAAAGCAGGACAAGACCCCCCACACACACTTCACAGCACTCTCGGTCCCAGAATACAGGCCAGCCATCGAACCCATAGTCATTGCAGGAATCTCATGGAGTTACAAAAGATCCTAGAGTGCCTATCGATGCACTGAGTAAAACGTCTTCTTAAGATCGACATAGGCTGCCCTGTCGAAACTCACGTCTGTGCTCTACAAGTACGCGAAGCACCTGGATACGGTCAGTTGTCGACTTACCAGGTGTAAACCCAGCCTTTTCAGATCTCTGTAGCTTCAGCAGCTGGCTGGGAATTCGCATCAGCAACAGATGGGCAAGCACCTTACCTGGCACACTGAGCAGTGTAAAACCATTGTAGTTGCCGCAGTCCTGTTGGTCCCCTTTCCCCTTCCAGATAGGGACGACCAACCCCCTGTTCCAGTCAGAAAGAATGGTACCACGGTTAAATATATTCCACAAATCTCCAGTGTCCTCCAAAGTACCACTCACTTGAAATCGTTTTGAGATTGCTACCGAATTCTTCTTAGCACACGCCTTGTCTCCCATTTTTTTTATATTGGAGCCCTGGAGGGGTGTATCTTAAGAATTTCTCGGGCCTGATGCGAATCCTCAGTTTTGCAACAAGCCAGTAGACGTCCTTAAATTACTCAACACTCTGGGAAAACCCTATATGTCTGAAGGATCCTCCAGCGAATACAAACAAGTATATGATCAACCACCTTTGCCATACCGCCAACATTGTTATACCAGGTTCAGCGACGAGGCTTGCGTCTCGGGAAACCGAAACCACTAATCATCAGTCTTTTGGACTTTGTAGAGCTCAGAGCTAGAACCATATGAATCAACACTTAACTCTTAGCCAACTCTTTATGTGCCACTAACTGTATTGAAGTCGCCTAAGACGATGAGTGTTGCACGTGGGGGGCACGGGTCGAATATAGAGTCTAGCTTGGCGTAGAACATCTCTTTCTCCTCAAGTTCGTACATCTCGGCAGTAGCGTGCATTGCAATTAAGATGGCGCCACTATACGGGCTGGGGCCAACCATCAGTTAGCGCCCTGCCTACGAGTTAGCGCCCTGCCTTCAGTTAGCGCCCTGCCCTCACTCAGAGAGGTCAAGCGTCCGCACTCCTACTTTCGTGACCTCTCTCGATCGCTATTTCACCCTTGTTTGCTGTACTGTGTGCCGAGTGCCTTTTACGTGCTGTGCTGCGTGCTGGTTATTGTCTGCCGAGTTTGTTAGCTGCTTGCAGTGGTTAGCTGAGTGCCTGTGCTGATTGCTGTGCGACCACGTGCATCACTGGACAGGATTAAGTGTTGCCCTTACTTTTACTACCTTTATCTGCCTGTACCTACCCTCTCGACGTAGAACCCTGTAAAACATATATGCACATATACACAAAATACAGTGTTACACTCTTTCTGCAATATTTATTATATATTTCTAGATTCCACGCCAACACCACTCCCTCACATTTGTGGGAAGTGACCTGCCCTGATCTGACCCGAGTATTCCCCTGAGACACACTCATTTTCTTAATTACCCCCTCACCTGCATCTCTCTCCCTCTCGTTCCTAGCGTTTCGCTCCTCCTCCTCTTTTCTCACCGTTCCCTCTCTCGCCTTCCCTCTCCCTTGTCCCCCCCCCTCTCTCTCTCTCTCTCTCTCTCTCTCTCTCTCTCTCACTTAGTGCTGGGATCACACATCCGCGATTTCGCTCTGCGACGGTTGGCGATTTTGAAAATTTCCGAAATCGGCATATACGCTCGACATCGTAGCGACGTCCCTGCGATTAGTCGCAATAGTCGCGCGATAAAGTTCGCGCGACTTGCGGGTGCCGGCCCGTCGTGCGGACATTTTGAAATGTTCAAAAAGTTCGCAGAAAGTCTGCGATATTGGCCAAATCGCACGATTATTCGCACGGTTAAGCGAAAGACCATTGTAGTATGCGCTCGCATACCCTCGTCAAACGCATATATGCGAGCGACTTTGTACATCGTGCGTAAGGCAGCGACGCTGCTTCGTAAAATCGCGCGCGCGACCCTCTGACCCGACGAAAAAAAAAAAATTAATTTGCTCTCTTCTACTTACCAAGATGGCGCTAAAGAAATGCTCGACGTGCACAGGAAATTTCTCAAGCCATTTCTTCACAGGATGATTGACCGTATGCAAGATATGCCTGTTGAGACACCAGATGGAAACCAGACTCCTTCAACAGGATGAAAGGCTGACAGCTGGCCAGGAGAAGATCACCGAACTAACACGTACTGTTGAAACCTTGCAGGAGTTAATCCAGGCCAACATCGTCGCACATGCTGCAACTGACGCCTCATCACCCGCCTCGCCTGCTCTCCTAACCCAACCATCATCCGATGAAGTCACGTCACGAGGGAAAGGAAGATCTTCATCTGACACTGCGGGCTTCACTCCGGTGAGAGGAGAAGCCAGACCCGCCCCTAGAGCCATTTATCCTACTCATTGCTACAACAGATTTGCCATACTGGAGGAGGCGGACGAGGAGCAGGTCGGGGACTCTATGATTCGCCATCAGGTGGTTGAATTCTGTGGAAGAGTCCCCCGTCGTAGGCATAACTATTGCTATCCTGGAGCTGGAGTTGACGCCATTACAGCTGCCCTGGACGAGGTCTCCGCTGAGGTTTTTAATGACTCGCTTTTTGTTCTCCACACAGGTACGAACGACGTCACCACGACCCAGTCTGAGGAACTGCTAGACAAGTACCGTAGGCTCATCCAGCAGTATAAGTCTAAATCCCCTAACATTTTGATTTCAGGAATTCTACCACAGGCGTGGGCGGAGAGCGACTTCTCCAGAAAGGCTTCCAGCCTTAACAACCGCTTACAGACTCTTTGCAGAGCCTTATGTTGAGTTCTTTAACGCCTGGGACAATTTCTACGGCCAGAGTGAGCTCTTCCACAGGGACGGAATACACCTGTCCCCCATCGGGGCAGCCATATTCGGAAAGCTCCTAAACGACGCAGTACGTGACACCCGATCAATAAACTGCTCTCAGCCACGTCCCTCCAACCCGCCCGTGTAAATAGATGCCATGTATAGCAACAAACGCGTAACCATGAACCCCCAAGTACCACCACTTCATTTACCAAGCCTCAAGATAACTTATAAGTCCTTATTTTCAATGTGCGTAGCCTAAGAAACAAGTTTGATGAACTGAGATGCCTTGCCCTAACATAAATTTTTGACGTAATTGCTATAACCGAAACATTTATCGACACCACAAATATTGATTTAAGTACAGAATACAACATATATGGCTACAGACTCTTCAACAAAGATCGTGTAAACCGTAGAGGTGGTTTCGTCGCCCTTTTTGTCAAAAGCTATTTGCAACCCACTGACAGAACACAAAGAGACAGTAACGTTGAACATTTGTGCGTGCGAGTAAACATTGCAAAATTCAATTTAAATATATATGTCACCTACAGGCCTCCGGGGGCAATCACTCGATGACGATCTTGAAATGTACAGCGTTTTAAGGCAGTCACTTATAACAGCGACTCACTGATATTAGAAGACTAACCAATCGTTCCTGAACCCCGCCCTATTTATTCCCAGGGGTATAATTACTCCCGGTACCACCCGTTAAGTCTGAAATTTTCCGGGATTAGTGAGGTCGGCTAATCTTTTCACCGGCACTCCCTCACCAAGACAGTCAGGTGTTCACACACCAAGACCCAGGTGTTCACACACCCGCCCATATCCCACAGCCACCGAGGGCTTAACGAAGGAAACCACCCGGCACTCCTTAAATAATCCTAATCAACACAGGTATTTCTATTTCTATTTTAATCACCTTCCCTACTCCTCCTTCTCCGCCCAAACCCATATTTCCTCCTCCGCCTCCTCCTTTAACCATTTCCTCCTCCTCTAACTATTTCCTCCTCCTCCTCCTCCTTTGTGCTCCTTTGTGTTCCTTTAACTAAACAAGCCTCTCTACCGTCCAACTAATTACCCCCGCGGGACTCGACCCGACCCCTACCTAACTCCTTCCAGGTGTTCAGTTGAGCTCCTTCCTGGTATTCAGCAAGCCACCCACGCGGTTTCTAAATATATCATAACTAAAGTTTCTTGCTACAGAAAAAAGAAAAGAAAAAAGGAATTGTAACCATGCCCAAATATTTCACTTGCGGTAATTGTTCGCAGAAATTTGCCACGATCCACTTTCAACTCAGCGAGTCTAAATGTAAATATTGTGTCTTGGACTCGCGTATCCAAGCACTTAGCTCGATTAACGATGAGTTGAAACGCTCAAACGTTCTGATATGGGAAGTTGTGACTTCTTTCCCCGCCCTTCCTATTCCAGCTTCCTCCTCCTCAAACTCATATTCTGACGTTCTGACCCAATTACATACCTCCTCCTCCTCATCTGCCTCGCCTGAACCCGCCTCCATCCTTACTATTCCTTCCGCCCCATCCACCTCCCTTGCTACCTCATCCACACCCACTCCCTCTTCTCCCTCCACCACCCTTGACTCCTCCCCTATCCTCATCACCACTCCATCTTCCCCTTCCACCTCCAACACGATCTCCTCTGCCTCGCCTCAACCACCCCACTCCTCTGCAACGCCTGAACCCGCCGCCACCCCTACCATTCCTTCTATCCCATCCACCTCCCTTGCTACCTCATCCACTCCCACTCCCTCTTCTCCCTCCAACACCCTTGACTCCTCCCCTATCCTCATCACCACTCCATCTTCCCCTTCCACCTTCAACACGATCTCCACTGCCACGCCAGACCCCGCCACCCTTACCATTCCTTCTCCTCCATCCACCTCCCTTCCTACCCCATCCACCTCCATCCACAGTACCACTCCCTTTCTCCCGCTCTCCCTCTCCCTCCAACACCCTTGACTCCTCCCCTATCCTCATCACCACTCCATCCTCCACTTCCACCTCCAACACGAACTCAACCTCCGCCTCCTCCTCCACTTCTGATACCACATCTCCCTCCATCTACACCTCACCCTCCACCCTTCCCCAACCACCCACTATCACCACCACCACTTCCAAACCCACCTTAGCCCGCGCTCCCTCTTGTACCTCGCGCCCTTCCAGAATAAATCACAAGACCATTCTACCAGCTGTCACTTGTACGAACCAGACGCTGTTTCCTGGTATGGGCAAACTAACTACTAGAGTCAATTTAGTTGGAGACAGTGTGGTGAGAGGCCAACTTACGGAGTTTTGCGGTCGGAATACGTTGACACGGCAGCGTTTCTGTATCCCCGGAGCCAAACTGGACGATATTGAATCAGCTGTCGATGCAGTTTCAGTAAATGCGAAGGACGACACAGTGTATCTGATCCATGCGGGAACCAACGACCTTCAGTCAACTCAAATTCAGGACCTGTTAGCAAAATACCGTCAAGTCATTCGGAAATACAAGACCAAGTCCCCTCACATCATCGTCTCTGGAATTCTACCGAGAGTCAATACGTTCGCCGGATACAACAACAGTAAAGCGTACGGCGTCAACACTAGTCTAAAGCAGTTATGTAACGATGAAGGCGTAGGGTTCATGAACGCATGGCATCACTTCAACCAGCGCCCAGATTTGTTTTGGGAGGACGGACTCCACTTGAACGAGGTTGGTTCGGCGCGGCTAGGAAGGCTCCTGAACGATGCAGTTGAAAGCTTCTCGAAAAGCTATTAAAAAAACTGGAGGCGAGGGCAAGGCAAAGGCAACCCTTGATCAACCGAACCGTAGCGTCGATGCGGCTTGCAAGAAACCTCGTAACCAACGACGCCTCCGACAAGCGAACTCATTCAACACGACGCGGCCAAACCAGTAGTCACATTTCCATTTTGTAAACAAATGCACGCAGTCTATTACCCAAAAAGGACGAAATTAGGGCGTATATTGCAACTGAGAAACCAGGTGTGGTAGCCATCACAGAGACTTGAGCCAACTCTGCACATCTAGTATCTGAACTGTCATTTCCCGGGTACGAAAGCTTCCAAAAAAATCGAATGCACAAGAAAGGAGGAGGAGTAATTTGCTACGTAAAAAGTACGCTCCCTGCCATAAAAATAGACAAACAGGACGCAGAGAATTACGACTCCGTCTATGTGGAAATAACTGCGAATAATAAGAAACTAACACTTGCGACCGTATACAGATGACACTGCCCTGTACGAAGAGCTTCACTCTTTAACACAAAGTAAAGAAGCAATAATAATTGGGGACTTTAATTGCCCTAACATTGACTGGGGACAATTGACTGGAGATCAAGAGGGTAACAGGCTTATAGAAATGGTGGAGGATTCGTTCCTCACTCAAGTTGTAACTCAACCAACAAGAGAAAACAATCTGCTGGATCTGGTATTAGTAAGCGACCCCGACCTCATTCGCGACTGTGAAGTTGGTGAAAAAATTAACGGTTGCGATCACCACTTAATCCGTTTCAATGTCAACAGAAGTCACAAACTCGTTGTCAGTGATACCAGACTACAAAAAAGCAAATTTCAACCTAGCCCGTGAGCTGCTTCCCTCTGCGACCTGGGACCAACTTCACCTAACCGACACTACAATCGACAACGTGTGGAACAACTTCAAAGATAAGCTTTTGGGAGTAGAAAAGGCTACAGTGCCGACGAAACCCAGGCGAGTAAATGGTGCCGTAGATCCACCGTGGATGACCAGAGAAATAAAAAGGGCGGTAAACTTAAAAAAAAGGAATTATAACCTAATGAAAGAGAATGACACGGCCGAAGCCCGTACTCAGTACCACAACAGCCTCAGAGCTTGTCGCACCCTTATTCGGAGTAGTAAACGCAACTACGAAAATCAAATAGCGCGTGACATCAAGACAAACTCAAAAATATTCTTCACATACATCAGATCGAAAAAGAAAGTAAAATCCAATATTGGTCCCCTGACAGACGAGAATGGAGCTGCAACTCAGGACAGTAAACAGATGGCCAGAATCCTCAACAGTAACTTCGCATCCGTATTCACAGTCGAGAACATCGAAACCATGCCCGAGAACCCTGACCCGCCGAGGGGAATCACGCCCCTGAAAACTGACTCAATATGCGACCAAGAAGTGAAAGAGTATTTGGATAAACTCGACACGAACAAGTCAACAGGACCTGACGGTTTGTCCCCGCGGTTATTAAAAGAGCTTAAACAACAAATACTTCAGCTACTCACGAACATATTCAACCAGTCTGTTCAATTGAAAAAGGTCCCGGAAGACTGGAAGATGGCGAACGTAACATCGATTTTCAAAAAAGGAGACAAAAGCGTTGCATTAAACTACAGGCCCATAAGTTTGACATCAGTGGCAGGAAAAATACTCGAAAAGATTATTAGAGACAAACTTGTTAAGTTTCTAGAAGACAATAATATAATCTGCACATGGCTTCAGAAACAAGCGCTCCTGCCTAACGAATTTATTAGACTTCTTCCAAGGTATATATAAGAACTGGGATGCCCACATCCCCAGTGATGTTATATACCTGGACTTTCAGAAAGCCTTCGACAAGGTACCGCACGAGCGACTCCTTAAGAAACTGCACTCGGCGGGCATTGGAGCCAATCTGATCGCGTGGATAAGAGATTGGCTCACCGACAGAAAACAACGAGTACTACTCAACGGACAGCCTTCCGATTGGCTTCCAGTCACTAGTGGAGTGCCTCAAGGGTCAGTGCTGGGACCCATTCTCTTCATCATATATATCAACGACCTCGAATCAGGACTGAAATCCACAATATCGAAATTTGCTGATGACACTAAGGTGGGGGGAAAGGCCCTCACAAAGACCGACTGCGAAATCATTCAGAAAGACCTCAATCACATTATCGAATGGTCGGAAAAATGGCAAATGTCCTCTAATGTTGACAAATGCATGTTAGCCTTTTTGTTAGCTGTTTTTTTTGTGTTTTTGATTAAGGCGCGAACTGTTATCTCACGTGAGGTCCGGTGTACCGTTGCCTGCTTTCTCCAGTTGATAGAAGTCGTGAGACAACACAATAGCCTTTTAGTTAAGTGATGTGGGTTATGTGTTGGCCGAGCGGAGCCGTTAAGTTCACTTTGAGTTCACTTAATTTACTCTCTCTCTCTCTCTGGTTGATTAAATGGTTGTATTGCTTTTTAAATATATTCACAGAATAGTTACAGTATTTTGTGGACGAGTCGTAAGTCGTACGCACACTCCGAGAAGTCCTGTGCCCTCGTCCGCCGCCCGCTCTGATCTGCCGGCTTCTCTTGGTACAGGAGCGGCCAGCGGATAGCATGCTTGCTGAATCAGCACCGTTCCCACGGCAAGGAGCACCTCCTAAGCACAACGTAGCGTCTGTGTGTAACGTCCTGGCGCCACTGGGCCATGGCGATACGACATACATTCACACATTCACATTTTTTTTATAATATACACATTACATCGCTCGGTCACGGAAAAAGTCGCGACCTCGCGGCTCATCCGACCCTTAAAATCAGTGTACCTACCCATGTTACAGTCGCAAAATGTGTACTAGTTAAACGAGGCCTATTATGGTTGCATGTAAAAAAAAATATATACAAGTCAGAGCCCGCCTAACGATACAACATCGGGAAATGCCAATGACAAGAAAAATAATCATGGAAGTAACAATAAATGGGCAAAGTACATACAGGGCGAGGTAAACAGGGCTAGAGTCGTGGACGTGGAAGCTCAGCACTATTCCGAGAAAACAAAACAATAGCTCGAATAGTTATTTACAAAATACATCCTAAAAAAAAAAAAATTGACTAAATTGTCATTAGGATACATGGTAACGGAGCTATGTGGAATAGTAATAAGAAAAGAAAAAAAAAATCCGTGAAGAAGATTTGATACAAACTGAATCTTCGAGTCACAATGCGTACGAACTCAGCGCGGTGGGGCAACTCTTGCCTGAAGTTGGTTGTACAAAGTCAGAGCCCGCTTAACAAGGCAGAACAGGGGGATGACAATGATGATAAAAAGAACCACCGGCAAGATCAGTGATGGGTAATGTACATACGGGGCAAGGTAAACCGGTAGAGAATCATGGACAGCTGACTCCAATTCCGAGAAATTTGAAAAGGTTAGCTCGGAAAGGCTATTTGTCACATACTTCATTCTAGAAAAGGTGAGATTCACGAAACTGTCAATAGGATAGATTGGGATGGCATTTGTGGCCGCAAATCCATGATGGAGCGTCTCCGGAAAGGTTGTCAAATTGACAGAACGTAGGGAACAAGCCACCCGTACCGCCAGGTGACCTGCAACCTCTCTATAAGTTGAACCTTCGGGACAGACCACTGTCACAAACACTGGTAGTGTGAAAAAGAAGTAGTGAAATCCGGAGAACCTCCTGTGGAAAAGCGATTTAGGGGCGACGTGACGATAGGGGAAAGTCTCTAGAGCTTTAGAAGCATCCGACTGGGTCAGCACCACCTCGCAGATACCACCTGTCAACGAGAGGAATGCAAAGAGTGACGCTGAGCAAAAATAGAGATTGTGATACTCTGTTTTGCAGGACCCTAGGTCTGACGGCTGGCCCGTTGCATAAAGCGATAGATCATTACGAATTAAGACCACTGTGGCAGGTAAGTCCAGCACCATCACCGAGTTATTGACTGAGAAAGGGAAAGGTTCCAGCTGATAAACCTCAAACACATCCTTTGACCTGAAGGGAACGTGAATTACTATAGCTTCCGACGTCAGGAATGACTCAAGGAAGGGATAGTAGTGGTGTATGGCATGCATGTCAAACAAAGGTGTTAGTTGGTGGTTCTCTACTCCTATTTTCAAAGCCTTTTGCAAATCCCTGACAGGAAAAAGAGAAGAGGTAACCCTACCACAGTCTGCATCCACTACATTCTGTATTACCAGAGCATTAGTATGGAGGATAGAGTTGACTGCACTCTCCAAGGCAGGTAAGGGTTGTAGAACAAGTTCCATTTGGTACATATTAGCCATGCCGGTCCACAACTCATTAATGGAAGAGCCTAAGGTTCGGGAATAAGAAGCAATATCCTGGACTGCATGCTCAAGTCTGGAAATGTGGAAGGAATTCATCCTAATGGTTTTGTGTTGAGTAGCAGCAAGTGAAGCCAAACGGTTATACCTATCCCGCAGTTCCTCCACATCCTCATCCATTGCGGTTCCAAACAACATGCGGGAAAGTTGCCCAATCCCATCAATCAAGCCCCGTTTAGTACGGTTAGGAAACGAAAGAGCTGTAACTATTCTGTGAATATATTTAAAAAGCAATACAACCATTTAATCCCACCGCTGCCACCACTTTTGTTAGCCTTTTTGTTAGCTGTTTTTTTTGTGTTTTTGATTAAGGCGCGAACTGTTATCTCACGTGAGGTCCGGTGTACCGTTGCCTGCTTTCTCCAGTTGATAGAAGTCGTGAGACAACACAAAAGCCTTTTAGTTAAGTGATGTGGGTTATGTGTTGGCCGAGCGGAGCCGTTAAGTTCACTTTGAGTTCACTTAATTTACTCTCTCTCTCTCTCTGGTTGATAAAATGGTTGTATTGCTTTTTAAATATATTCACAGAATAGTTACAGTATTTTGTGGACGAGTCGTAAGTCGTACGCACACTCCGAGAAGTCCTGTGCCCTCGTCCGCCGCCCGCTCTGATCTGCCGGCTTCTCTTGGTACAGGAGCGGCCAGCGGATAGCATGCTTGCTGAATCAGCACCGTTCCCACGGCAAGGAGCACTTCCTAAGCACAACGTAGCGTCTGTGTGTAACGTCCTGGCGCCACTGGGCCATGGCGATACGACATACATTCACACATTCACATTTTTTTATAATATACACATTACATGCAAAGTCATGCACATTGGGTCCAGAAATAGTAACCACACATACATCATGAATGGGAGACCTCTGCAAGCGATGCAGGAGGAAAAGGATCTTGGAGTCACTATCAGCAGTGACCTGAAACACGCGAATCACTGTAAAAAAGCATACAACAAAGCCAACACTATGCTCGGGTTCATAGCGAGGAACTTCGAGTGTAAAACGCCAGACGTGATGCTATCCTTGTATAATTCCATGGTAAGACCGTACCTCGAGTATGCAGTACAGTTCTGGTCTCCTAATTACAGAAACGACATTGATTTACTAGAAAGGATTCAGCGACGCGCCACGAAAATGATACCAACCTTAAGGGCTCAACCGTACGAGGAACGACTCAAGCGACTCAATCTCTTTACATTAGAGAAATGACGCCTACGAGGAGATATGATTCAAGTCTTCAAGTATCTGAAAAAATTCAATAACGTCGATTACTCCAATTTCTTTGAATTGCAAACCAACCTAAGAACTAGAAATAACGGTTTACCCATTCAGTCTAGTCGATGTAACACAGACATCGGAAGGAGTTTCTTTTCAAACCGAGTCATCCGTCACTGGAACAATCTTCCTTCAGAAGTAGTAAATGTGAATACTATCAACTCCTTCAAATATAGAATCGACCGTAGCTTCGCTGCGTCGGGAGTAAACTGAATATTGAGTTGCTTTCATCTGCTCTTCAATATCGAGGTGCTTTCATCTACTCCTCAATGTCGAGGTGCTTTCATCTGCTCCCTAGGCCCCAGGCTGTCGAGCAGATTAAATCACCAAAGCGGGCAACCTCGTAATGAGCCAATAGACTTTCTGTTGCCTGCGTTTCCATGTTTCCATGTTTCCCCCATATCGACTGGGCGACACTGTCAGGTACAGAAGGGGAGTCACATAGAATGATCGAATTTTTAGAAGAAAATTATCTAAGCCAAATGGTTTCTGAACCAACTCGACAAAATAACATGCTAGACCTTGTTATAACGACCCAAGATAACCTAGTCAGTATGTCACGGTAGAACACCTCGGTTCTTGCGATCATAAATTAGTGCGCGTCGACATTAGAGCTCAAACATCAGTGACTAAAAATAAAGTAAGGGTGCCTAATTTCAAAAGAGATAACTTCGTAGAAATCCGACAAAAAACTAACAGAAATACAACTATCAGATGACAGCAATGTAGAGGAAGCCTGGCTAAGCTTTAAAAATCATTTGCCAACTTAGCAGAACACTTTCGTCCCTTTATGTGAGAAGCGAAGTAACACTAATGAAAGCCCACCTTGGTTTGATAGCGAAATTAAACACTCAGTCAAGGAGAGAAAATTGTTTTACAGGTTAAAGAAAGAACAAAGCACGCCCAAAAACATTAGACCTTATCATGATGCCAGGCGACGAGTAAAAAGATTAGTATGTCAGGCAAAGCGTAGATATGCAGAAAATATTGCAGCCAACAGCAAAAATAATCCGAAATCCTTCTTCAGTTACATCAACAACAGAAAGGCGATCAGACGTGGACATTTAACTAACAGTGACGGTGCACTAGTGTCTGACAGCCAAAACATTGGAAACCTCTTAAACAATTACCTTTCCTCGGTGTTTAATACTAACAGTCTTCCCACCACTACCACCAACACCAGTACTAATGTACAGTCGTGGGACACAAGTGTTGACACAGTTTCCAAAATGTTTCGGACACCGCTAGCGAAAGACGGCAACTATCCAGCAGAGCTGCATTCGAGTTATATAAGACGTATGTGTGTCTGTGTGCGAGTGTATGCAAGGATCAAAGAGTGTGTGTGGGTGTGAGAGAGATATTATTTAAGGATTTTTCTTACGAAATTGTGAGCATCAGCTGCACGACGATTATGTTTCTTTAAAAAAAATATGTTATGAATGCTCTTGTTTCCACTAGTGCACGATCTGTAATAAGATTTTCTGCATTCCATAAGTTAAAGACTTGCTTGGCTTTGGTCGTCAGTGTGCATTCTGAAGAGAGAGAGAGAGAGAGAGAGAGAGAGAGAGAGAGAGAGAGAGAGAGAGAGAGAGAGAGAGAGAGAGAGAGAGATTAATTTATCTTAAGAAAAAAAGTCACTGCAAAATAATAGCCTTGTTTTCTTAAATGCATAATAAAAACTTAATATTCGTAAATGCAAAGTAATAGCCATGTTTCATAAATGCAAACGAATCGGTTAGTATTCTCAAATGCAAAATAATAGCTTTGTAATTCATTTCAATTCATAATAGCCTACTAGTTTCTTAAATGCGCCGGCTGGCATGGTCGATGACGTCATTGCATAACATTGTCAAGCGAGAGTTAAACGGTGGTATTATTTTATATTTTTAAACCATATGAGAATTTTTGTGCACGTTATCAATGTTTTTTTCGTATTTTCTTAGCGAGGACGTTGCAGGAATGAATACAACATTTATTCAAATGCATAATAGCGTTGTGAACAACTTAAGCTGTCCCTGACTAAATTTGAACGAAATGTAAAGAGACATTTTCGTCCGCGAATTTAAACGTTGTTATCAGTGTACACAACTGACAAATTCATATCTAATAAATTATGGAGAGTGTATATGTAGCACATATCTGAACATTAGCCTCCTTCCATGCGGTGTATATATTTTAAAGTCGGGGCCGGTGAACGAAACTCAGTGGACAGTGTGTCATCACTTGTGTCCCACGATTGTACCTCTCGAGCATGCATTGCCTAACTTTGAAATAACAACCGATGAAGTCCTTAAACCTCTCCAATCACTTAAAACAAATAAAAGTCCCGGACCTGACAAAGTATATCCTATACTGCTTAAAGAAACAAACAGCGAAATACCCTCCTCCCTCACAACCGTATTCAATATGTCTGTGCGGCAAGGAATCGTCCCTTAGGATTGGTAAAAGGCTAACGTGACAACAATTTTTAAAAAAGGAGACAAAAAAATACCAGGTAATTACAGGCCCATTAGTTTAACTTCAGTTGTTGGTAAGCTACTTGAGAGTATAATTGGAGACAAAATTGTGAGCTACCTTGAAAGCCACTCATTAAATGGGGATTCACAACATGGCTTCCGTAACAAAAGATCCTGCCTATCAAACCTATTGACCTTTTATAACGACCTTTTATCAGCTTATGATGTAACCAAATCATTGGACATAGTCTATCTTGATTTCCAGAAAGCGTTTGATAAAGTCCCACATCATAAATTACTTTATAAATTAAAGCAAATAGGTATTGACAGCCAAGTACAGCAATGGATCGCGAATTGGTTGAGCAACAGACAACAAAGTGGTGATTGACGGATTTAACTCAGAGTGGACGCCGGTCACTAGTGCCGTCCCTCAGGGCTCGGTTCTTGGCCCAGTGCTCTTCATTATTTACATTAACGATGTGGATGTTGGAATCAATAATCGCATTAGTAAATTTACGGACGACACAAATATTGGTAACTCGGTTCTCACTGACGAAGACAGGCAAAGTCTCCAAGAGGATTTGCACAAAATTTCAGCTTGGTCGGGTAGATGGGAGATGCCCTTTAACGTAGACAGTGCCAGGTCCTTCAAGTTGGAACAAAAATTAAAAATTACACGGAATTACATAGAAAATCAGACCACACAGACCCCATGGTCCAGACTAGGTGATCTGTCCTTAAACCTAAGTGATTCTACATTAATCAGATGGCTCTAAAACGTTGCTTTTCTACTCTAGTTAATATTAAGTTCAAGGAAGTGACGGTCGAGCTTGTTTTTAAAGGAGTCAATCGTGTTACACTGGATCACTGACGGTGGGAGCTTATTCCATTCTCGCACTACAACGTTGGTGAAGAAAAATTTGGTGCAGTCTGAATTTACTTGTCTACATTTGAGTTTTATGCCATTGTTCCGCGTTCGCAAAATGTCATCGATCATAAACAATTTTGTTCTGTCTACATTCGTGAAACCATTAAGTATTTTAAAACATTCGATCAGTTTTCCTCGGAGGCGACGTTTCTCAAGAGAGAACATGTTAAAGGTGGAAAGCCTTTCTTCGTAGGATTTGTTGCGCAAGGAAGGGATCATTTTTGTTGCCCGACGCTGAACACCTTCTAATTTAGCAATGTCCTTTGCATGGTGGGGAGACCAAAACTGTACCGCATATTCCAAGTGGGGTCTGACTAAACTATTGTAGAGCGGAAGTATTATATCTTTATTCCTGAATAAAAAGTTTATTTTAATGAAGCCCAACATTCTGTTCGCTTTATTTGCTGCATCGATGCATTGATGTGAGAATTTGAGGTTTGACGCGATTTTGACCCCCAGGTGCTTAACGCATTGAACGCTTGTGAGTTTAACGCCGCGCATTTCGTAATCGAACTTCTTATTTCTTGTTCCAACTTGAAGGACCTGGCACTTGTCTACGTTAAAGGGCATCTCCCATCTATCCGACCAAGCTGAAATTTTGTGCAAATCCTCTTGGAGGCTTTGCCTGTCTTCGTCAGTGAGAACCGAGTTACCAATCTTTGTGTTGTCTGCAAATTTACAAATGCGATTATTGAGTCCAACATCCACATCGTTGATATAAATAATGAAGAGCACTGGGCCAAGAACCGAGCCCTGAGGGACGCCACTAGTGACCGGCGCCCACTCTGAGTTAAATCCGTCAATCACCACTCTTTGTTGTCTGTTGCTCAACCAATTCACGATCCATTGGTTTACTTGACCGTCAATATCTTTTTGCTTTAATTTATAAAGTAATTTATGATATGGGACTTTATCAAACGCTTTCTGGAAATCAAGATAGACTACGTCCACTGATTTGGTTACGTCATAAACTGAGAAGAGGTCGTTTTAAAAGGTCAATAGGTTTGACAGGCAGGATCTTTTGTTGCGGAAGCCATGTTGTGAATCCCCAATTAATGAGTGGCTTTCGAGGTAACTCACAATTTTGTCTCTAATTATGCTCTCAAATAGCTTACCTACAATTGAAGTTAGACTAATGGGTCGGTAGTTACCTGGTATTTTTTTGTCTCCTTTGTTAAAAATCTGTGTCACGTTAGCCTTTTTCCAATCCGAAGGGACGATGCCTTGTCGCAAGGACATATTGAATACGGTTGTGAGGGAGGATATTATTTCGCTGTTTGTTTCTTTGAGCAGTATAGGATATACATTGTCGGGTCCGGGACTTTTATTTGTTTTAAGTGAATGGAGAGCTTTAAGGACTTCATCGGTAGTTATTTCAAAATTAGGCAATGCATGCTCGAGATTTACATTAGTACTGGTGTCGGTGGTAGTGGGAGGAAGACTGTTACGGCCGTATTCTCAGTGAATCTCTTCCCCCTTCCCGCGAGGAAACAAGGCTTCGTGGACCAAACGGTATGCTCAGTGACGAGGAGTGTCTCTGATGCAGCGCGCCAAGCGGCGAGCGGGAAAGAAATGAACTAATTTCCTCTCTTGACGAAGAGGAGGTGAAGGCCCGCTCTTCGCTAATATCTTCGCACATTTAATGCTTTATTACCACATTTTTCCATGTTGCTGTATTATTAATTGGGTATAAGAACAATTTAAATTTTCTAGGCCTTATATAAAAAGTCATACAATGCGAAACATTATTTTTTTCTGTTTATTCAAGACTTCACGGTTCCTATGATAATTTAAGCCAACACTGGAACGCACCTCCCAGCCAGCATGCCCCGCCCTTCAGACTCAACTATTCACAACAGTTCTCCTTTTTAAGCGTTTGTAGGGCGGGCACTTCAAACCATAATCATGAAGAGTGCTGGGACAAATTTAAAAGTGACGGACTGACAGCTAGGCTTCGACCTCCGGGCGAATGTTTCACAAGTCTGTATGAATATGTGGTGCTATGTGGTACTCCGTGCTTGGCTTCCCAGAGCCAATCTCCAAACTCGTTACGTCACCTGTGGGTGGAGCTTAGCAAAGCTCAGCAATATAGATGATACCATTTTCCACCCACTGATAGGAGCTCTAAGGCTAGTTAAAAATATATTTACAAGGGAGAAATAACGAAGGGAGAAAGAGATCTCATGGAACAGGAGGAGAATAAAGAAAATAAAAGCAGTTTATTCTAACGAGGTCTCCTTAGCTCCGCCCACAGGTAACGGGACGATATCAGAGCGAAGCAAATATAGCCACGGGTACCAACCAATTAAACCCATCAATGTAAATTTTCTGCTATATATAGTGTATGTCACTATATCAAGCACTGCTTACATAAGTACTTGCCACACAATATTTTCCATTAAAGAAATGTACCTAAAATGCATTAATGTTTCGGTTTTCAACGTTTGTTTGATTTGCAGTAGTACCAACACTACACGGAAAGATTGTTTCGAAGGGGGAAGAGAAACTAGGGTTTGAAAATATCTCTTCACGGAAACACACTCTCTAAGCGACGCTTCGACGAAGAGGGAAGAGCTTCACTGAAAATTCCGCCGTTAGTATTAAACACCAAGGAAAAGTAATTGTTTAAGAGGTTTGCAATGTGTTGGCTGTCAGTCACTGGTGCACCGTCGCTGTTTGTTAAAGGCCCAATTCCACTTCTGATCGCCTCTCTGTTGTTTATGTAACTGAAGAAAGATTTCGGATTATTTTTACAGTTGGCTGCAATATTTTCTTCATATCTACGCTTTGCCTGACATACTAATCTTTTTACTCGTCGCCTGGCATCATTATAAAGTCTAATGTTTTCGGGCGTGCTTTGTTCTTTCTTTAACCTGTAAAACAATTTTATCTCCTTGACTGAGTGTTTAATTTCGCTATTAAACCATGGTGGGCTTTTATTAGTGTTAATTCGCTTCTCGCATAAGGGGACGAATGTGTTCTGCTGAGTGAGTAAGTAATTTTTAAAGCTTAGCCAGGCTTCCTCTACATTGCCGTCATCTGATAGTTGTATTTCTGTTAGTTTTTGTCGGATTTCTACGAAGTTAGCTCTTTTGAAATTGGGCACCTTTACTTTATTTTCAGTCACTGATGTTTGAGCTCTAATGTCGACGCGCATTAATTTATGATCGCAAGAACCGAGGTGTTCTCCTACCGTGACATTACTGACTAGGTTATCTTGGGTCGTTATAACAGGGTCGAGTATGTTATTTTGTCGAGTTGGTTCAGAAACCACTTGGCTTAGATTATTTTCTTCTAGAAATTCGATCATTCAATGTGACTCGCCTTCTGTACCTGACAGTGTCGCCCAGTCGATATGGGGGAAGTTAAAGTCTCCCAATATCAGTGAGTCATTGTTATTAAGTGACTGCCTTAAAACGCTGTACATTTCAAGATCGTCATCGAGTGATTGCCCGGGAGGCCTGTAGGTGACATATATATTTAAATTGACTTTTGCAATGTTTACTCGCACGCACAAATGTTCAACGTTATTGTCTCTTGGTGTTTTGTCAGTGGGTTGCAAATAGCTCTTGAAAAAAAGGGCGACGCAACCGCCTCTACGGTTTACACGATCTTTGTTGAAGAGTCTGTAGCCATCTATGTTGAACTCGGAACTTAAATCAATATTTGTGGTGTCGATAAATGTTTCGGTTATAGCAATTATGTCAAAATTTTCTGTTAGAGCAAGACATCTCAGTTCATCAATTTTTTCTTAGGTTACGCGCATTGAAACTAAGGATTTCTAAGTTATCTAGAGGTTTGGTAACAGAGGTGGTGGTACTTGCGGGATCACTGTTACGGCTTTCCACCCTTAACATGTTCTCTCTTGAGAAACGTTGCCTCCGAGGAAAACTGATCGAATGTTTTAAAATATTTAATGGTTTCACGAATGTAGGCAGATCAAAATTGTTTATGATTGATAGCACTTTGCAAACGAGGAATTATGGCATAAAACTCAAATGCAGACAAGTAAATTCAGACTGCACCAAATTTTTTTCACCAACGTTGTAGTGCGAAAATGGAATAAACTCCCACCTTCAGTGATCCAGTGTAACACGATTGACTCTTTTAATTAAAAACGAGCTCGACCGTTACTTCTTAGAAGTTGATCGAGTTGAAATGCAACGTTTTGGAGCCATCTGATTAATGTATAATCACTTAGGTTTAAGGACAGACCAGCTAGTCTGGACCATGGGGTCTGTTTGGTCTGATTTTCTATGTAAATCTATGTAACCAACCAGGCCCTTCAAGAAAGCCTACCGGCGCAATAGGCTGGCACGTTAAAAAAAAAGACGAGCCCAGGGTGTGCTTCAATCTCACCAGCATCATATGTTCATTAACCGGAGTAACCCCAACGACAGAAGACTGCATCCGGCTTTGAGACGGGCACCATCGCTCTGGCGTGACCAATAATAGTAGGTATATTCTCCACTACTGACCTATAAATTGCCTAGTATCTTCGTCTTAGAGAACCCAAAATATCCACTCTCAACCTCTTGAGCTCATATATATATATATATATATATATATATATATATATATATATATATATATATATATATATATATATATATATATATATATATATATATATATATATATATATATATATATATATATATATATATATATATATATATATATATATATATATATATATATATATATATATTGAGGATTATGCTCTCCTACTCCCCCACCCACCACATAGCTCTACAAGGAGAGGCTGATCGTTGGGCCTATAATCCCAATGGCCCTAGGGGTAGCAGGATAGTATTCGCAGCCACCACCTGACACAGTGATGGCCGCTTGGTTCTTGATTACATAGACTAGCCAACTTATCTCACCGGGCAAGGAGTGGCCGCCCATGTTGACCAGAATAAGGGACCAAAGGGCACTGACAGCAAAGATAAGTCACTCAGACAAAAAAAAATAGTAATGCCTTATGTCAAGTACGACTAACGAAATTAGTTAACCCGAGAACGTCGGCAGAGCCTTTTCAGGGCTTTCACGAGTCGTGGCTGTGGTACAGTGGACCCTAAAAAGGGCTCGCCATAAAACACCTAATTCGAGCTAATTGTAGGCGGTGGTGGCATAGCGCAACCCACCATGAATGCTCTAGGTCATTGTGGTGGGTGAATGATCTTGAAGTGGGCTTTTTTGTCATAGGTGGTGCTGTAAGTTCATGGCATACTGAATTAGCTATCCATACAGTCTTAAGAAACAAAGACTCTTGACTGAACACTCTTGACTGGAAAAGAAAAGAAGAAAAAAAAATTAAAAAGAGGCATTCTCTCCAACATAAAATTTATACAAAGAGTTCTTGAAAGTTTACAACAACCCACATGCTACCCAAGCCCACTGAGGTTATGTATTTTTTTCCTGAAGCTGCAAAACGGACCTGTCTACTCTATCATTATCAGAATGTTTTAAAAAGATCCTCTGAATAAATGACAAAAATTTCCTACACAGTTTAGTGTATGCCAAGTTGAACACATATAGGCTGGCAACAAAGCAAACCAATGCTTTTGTCAGTGTCATGCTCCGCGAAACTTCCATCTCCTCAGTTCAAAGAATGTACTCATTTTCCTTCTTGATGATGACTGGAGAGGCAGATATTCCCTGAAAAAAATCAAGTTTATTCTACTATCATATATTTTGAATTTACTATTCAGCTGCTTTCAACACATCTTTGATGACAACTTTTGCAAAGCATAAGGTTTTCTTGGAAAAAGAAGGTAGGAGTAGGTAGGAAGACACCTACCGAACGGGCGCAAGCCACTCCCGTTGAGGAGGGTGCTGAAGCCCTCCATAGACCCTTCCCATTACCTCATTAACCGTTTCCCTATTGTCTCATCTACACCAGAGAGTAGTTCAGCATGCTCTCAAAAGACAGATCCTCTCTCTATCCACACCACACTACATTCACACAACACTCACACCTTTTCCCAAAATTCAAAATTCAAAATGGCATTGAACAACAGAGCCTCGGAGTCCCCGCCTGGGGGGGTGGGGACCACAAAATCCTCCAGGGTGGACTCCCCTTCTGGTTGCCGACCTGAGAGGTGTCTTGATAACTCCTCAAACCTTTTTCTTAGCAATTTCTGCAACATTCGCGGTCTTCGTTCTAATTTTCATTCTGTGGAACACCATCTCTCCTCCTTTAAACCTCACCTTCTCTTCCTCACCGAAACACAGGTTTCTGAGGCTACTGACAGCAATCTCTACTCTGTTCCCTCCTACTATCTCTGTCCTCAATTTCAATCCAAAGCTGGATGTTGCGTCTACGTACGCAACGACATCACTCGCTCTCGTGCCCACGACCTTGACTCTTCTGAATTTTCCACCATCTGGCTAAGACTTCATTGTCATTTTATTACTAAATACATTTGTGCTGTTTATCTTTAACCTAATTCTACTAACTATGTAAAATTCTTTGACTACCTGAACTCTAAAGTGGAGCACATCTTGACCCACTCTCCCTTCGCTGAAATCTCCATCCTAAGAGATTTCAATGTTCACCACCAGCTTTGGCTTTCATCCTCTTTCACTGACCAGCCTGGTGAACAAGCCTACAACTTTGCTCTCCTCAATGACCTAGAGCAGTTGGTTCAGCACCCTACACGTATTCCCGACCGTCTTGGAGACCGGCCCAACATACTAGACCTCTTCCTCACCTCTAACCCTTTTTCTTACTCTGTCAAACTGTTCTCTCCGTTGGGCTCCTCCGATCACAACCTTATTTCTGTATTTTGTCCTATCGCTCCTGTACACCCTCTGGACCCACCGAAGAGGCGATGCTTCTGGCATTTTGCTTCAGCTCGGTGGGACGACCTGAGGATGTACTTTTCCGATTTCCCGCGGAATTATTACTGCTTCCAGGATAGAGACCCCTCTGTGTGTGCCCAGCGCATCACAGAGGTAATTGTCTCAGGAATGGAGGCATACATTCCACGTATTTTCTCTACTCCCCATGCTAAAAAGCCTTGGTTTAATCACGCTTGTTCTCGTGCTGTCAAAGATAGAGAGGCAGCTCACAAAATGTACCAGAGCCTTCAAACTCCCATTAACCATGACCTTTACATTTCCGCCCGGAATCGTGCCAAATCTATTCTTCGACTTACCAAAAACTCATTTATCCATAGCAAATGTCAACACCTTGCTTTCTCTAATTCTTCCAGAGACTTCTGGCACTTAGCCAAAAATATCTCCTCCAATTTCACTTCTTCCTCTTTCCCGCCTCTTCTTAACCCAGACGGCAGCACTGTACCGCCGCCATGTTGCCTCTCTTTTTATCTTCGATTGATATTTTCATGCTGACTGCTCTTCTGAACTTGCTAAATGCATGCCTTCCCCCTCCCGCGGCCTCGCCACACACGACTTTCTACTCAAGCTCATCCCTTTACCGTTCAAATCCCTTACGCAGAAGTTAACCAGCATCTTTACTCTTTCATCCATCACGCTGGTAAACTCTGGAACAATCTTCCTTCATCTGTATTTTCTCCTGCCTACGACTTGAACTCTTTCAAGGGGAGGGTAACAGGACACCTCTCCTCCCGAAATTGACCTATCTTTCGGCCACTCCTCTAACTCTTTTTAGGAGCAGTGAGTAGCGTTTTTTTTTTAACATTTGTTACCTATTTTTTATGCCCTTGAACTGACTCCTCTGCTGTAAAAAAAAATTAAAATCTTGCTACGGCTCTGCTTCCCTTACACGGTGTCCCGTTTCTGTTGAGCACTATAACTTGACCTCGACTCCTTCCCTCGCTAGAGGTTCTTCGAGTTGGGTTGGTAGCCTCTGCAAACACCTCTACAATGTAGAGGTGTTTATCATGATAACCATGTAGAGTCTACATGGATATCTTGATAATTGAAGCATTATACATACGCTAGTGTGATTACACTATATAGTGTGATTATAATATATAATAATATATAATAAAATGGTTGATGGAATGGTAAATATATAGGTATAACTGCGTACATAGCGTGAGTGATGAGGTTGGCATCCCTGGCGGTCCGTGTTTCCACCCCTTCAAGCAGTCAGCCCAGGAGTCTACACTAGGGATGGGCAAGTACCGTTAATTTGAGTACCGGTAGTACCGGTGCCTAAAACTCAGGTACCGTTAGTACCCAAAGGATTATTTTTTTTTATATTAATGACTTCTGATGAAATTCTCAAATAAATTTCCTGTAAAGAAAACTCTCTCTCTCTCTCTCTCTCTCTCTCTCTCTCTCTCTCTCTCTCTCTCTCTCTCTCTCTCTCTCCAATGGATCGCGAATTGGTTGAGCAACAGACAACAAAGAGTAGTGATTGACGGATTTAACTCAGAGTGGGCGCCGGTCACTAGTGGCGTCCCTCAGGGCTCGGTTCTTGGCCCAGTGCTCTTCATTATTTACATCAACGACGTGGATGTTGGACTCAATAACCGCATTAGTAAATTTGCAGACGACACAAAGATTGGTAACTCGGTTCTCACTGACGAAGACAGGCAAAGCCTCCAAGAGGATTTGCACAAAATTTCAGCTTGGTCGGATAGATGGGAGATGCCCTTTAACGTAGACAAGTGCCAGGTCCTTCAAGTTGGAACGAGGAATAAGAAGTTTGATCACGAAATGCGCGGAGTCAAACTCAAAAGCATCCAATGCGTCAAGGTCCTTGTTGTCAAAATAGCGTCAAACCTCAAATTCTCACAGCAATGCATCGATGCAGCAAATAAATCGAACAGAATGTTGGGCTTCATTAAAAGAAACTTTTTATTTAAGAATAAAGATGTAATACTCCCGCTCTACAACAGTTTAGTCAGACCCCACTTGGAATATGCGGTACAGTTTTGGTCTCCCCACCATGCAAAGGATATTGCTAAATTAGAAGGTGTTCAGCGTCGAGCAACGAAAATTATCCCTTCCTTGCGCAACAAATCCTACGAAGAAAGGCTTTCTACCCTTAATATGTTCTCTCTTGAGAAACGTCGCCTCCGAGGAAAATTGATCGAATGTTTTAAAATACTTAATGGTTTCACGAATGTAGACAGATCAACATTGTTTATGATCGATGACACTTTGCGCACGAGGAACAATGGCGTAAAACTCAGATGTAGACAAGTAAATTCAGACTGCACCAAATTTTTCTTCACCAACGTTGTAGTGCGAGAATGGAATAAGCTCCCACCATCAGTGGTCCAGTGTAACACGATTGACTCCTTCAAAAATAAGCTCGACAGTCACTTCCTTCAACTTAATATCAACTAGAGTAGAAGTGCAACGTTTTGGAGTCTTCTGATTAATGTAAAATCATTTAGGTTTAAGGACAGACCACCAAGTCTGGACCATGGGGTCTGTGTGGTCTGATTTTCTATGTAAATCTATGTAAATCTCTCTCTGAATGAAGTGAATATTTTTTTTTTCGATTAAAAAAATAGCATGTATTGTTATTATGGATGTATTCGATCATAGGCTGATAACAATAACAATATATAATAGCAACCTAAAAAAATAAAAAGAATCGGACATGAAGAATTATCTAATAAATCTAATAAATAAATCAAATAATAAAATAATGGAAACGGGAGCTGCGATGGAAACGAAAAGGACAAAATGGTGGGAACTTGGGGAGACGGTCAGCGAGGCAGTGACTCAGCAGCCAGCACAACATTCAAGGCTAACCCTATAAGCTCCGACGTTTTCAAATTTTCTCGCTCGTAACACCTAGCATCGTACTCATTTATCTGAACGCTCATGAACACTAAGTACTGGTACCGAATCACTAGTGTAAAACAATAGTGAATAATGAGTGAAAAGAAGCTAATGGAAAGTAAAAAAGGGTATAAAAAATACGGAGGCAACTCTCTTTCCCTCTCTCCCTCCCTCCTTCCTTCTGTCGCTTGTCTCAGGTTTGGATGAAGAATAAAGACATCTCCACTCGCAAAACAAATATCGTACACACACATCATTTATGTATACCTCGCTGTTAATTTTCTTCCTCCTCTTCTTCCTCTTCCTCTTCTTCTTCCTCTTCCTCTTCCTCTTCCTCTTCTTCCTCTTCTTCTTCTTCTTCCTCTTCGTCTTCTTCTTCTTCCTCTTCCTCTTTCTCTTCTTCTTCTTCCTCTTCTTCTTCTTCTTCTTCTTCTTCTTCTTCTTCCTCCTCTTCCTCTTCTTCCTCCTGTTCCTCTTCTTCCTCCTACTCTTCCTCTTCTTCCTCCTCTTCCTCTCCTTCCTCTTCTTCCTCCTTTTCCTCTTCTTCCTCCTCTTCCTCTTCTTCCTCTTCTTCCTCCTCTTCTTCCTCTTCTTCCTCTTCCTCTTCTTCTTCCTCTTCCTCTTCTTCTCCTTCTTCTTCTTCTTCCTCTTCTTCTTCTTCTTCTTCTTCTTCTTCTTCCTCTTCCTCCTCTTCTTGTTCTTCCTCTTCTTCTTGTTCTTCCTCTTCTTCTTCTTCTTCCTCCTCTTCTTCTACTTCTTCTTCCTCCTCTTCTTCTTCTTTTTCATCCTCTTCCTCTTCCTCCTCCTCCTCTTCCTCTTCTTCCTCCTCTTCTTCCTCCTCTTCTTCCTCCTATTCCTCTTCCTCTTCCTCCTCCTCTTCTTCCTCCTCCTCTTCCTCCTCCTCTTCTTCCTCCTCCTCTTCTTTTTCCTCCTCTTCCTTTTCCTCTTCCTCTTATTCTTATTCCTCTTCTCCCTCCTCTTCCTCCTCTTCCTCTTCTTCCTCCTCCACCTGAACGAGGTTGGGTCGGCGCGGCTTGGAAGGCTCCTGAACGAGGTAGTTGAAAGCTTCTCGAAAAGCTATTCAAAAAACTGCAGGCGAGGGCAAGGCAAAGGCAACCCTTGATTAATAATGGCAACGGGAGCTGCGATGGAAACGAAAAGGACAAAATGGTGGGAACTTGGGGAGACGGTCAGCGAGGCAGTGACTCAGCAGCCAGCACAACATTCAAGGCTTAACCCTATAAGCTCCGACGTTTTCAAATTTTCTCGCTCGTAACACCTAGCATCGTACTCATTTATCTGAACGCTCATGAACACTAAGTACTGGTACCGAATCACTAGTGTAAAACAATAGTGAATAATGAGTGAAAAGAAGCTAATGGAAAGTAAAAAAGGGTATAAAAAATACGGAGGCAACTCTCTTTCCCTCTCTCCCTCCCTCCTTCCTTCTGTCGCTTGTCTCAGGTTTGGATGAAGAATAAAGACATCTCCACTCGCAAAACAAATATCGTACACACACATCATTTATGTATACCTCGCTGTTAATTTTCTTCCTCCTTTTCTTCCTCTTCCTCTTCTTCTTCCTCTTCCTCTTCCTCTTCTTCCTCTTCTTCTTCTTCTTCCTCTTCGTCTTCTTCTTCTTCCTCTTCCTCTTTCTCTTCTTCTTCTTCTTCCTCTTCTTCTTCTTCTTCTTCTTCTTCTTCTTCTTCCTCTTCTTCCTCCTGTTCCTCTTCTTCCTCCTACTCTTCCTCTTCTTCCTCCTCTTCCTCTCCTTCCTCTTCCTCCTTTTCCTCTTCTTCCTCCTCTTCCTCTTCTTCTTCCGCTTCTTCCTCCTCTTCTTCCTCTTCTTCCTCTTCCTCTTCTTCTTCCTCTTCCTCTTCTTCTTCTTCTTCTTCCTCCTCTTCCTCTTCTTCCTCCTCTTCCTCCTCTTCCTCTTCTTCCTCCTCTTCCTCTTCTTCTTCCTCCTCTCCCTCTTCTTCCTCCTCTTCTTCCTCTTTCTCTTCTTCCTCCTCTTCCTACTCTTCTTCCTCCTCTTCTTCCTCCTCTTCCTCCTCTTCTTCCTCTTCTTCCTCTTTTTCATCCTCTTCCTCTTTTTCATCCTCCTCTTCCTCTTCTTCCTCCTCTTCTTCATCCTCTTCTTCCTCCTATTCCTCTTCCTCTTCCTCCTCCTCCTCTTCTTCCTCCTCCTCTTCTTTTTCCTCCTCTTCCTTTTCCTCTTCCTCTTATTCTTATTCCTCCTCTTCCTCCTCTTCCTCCTCTTCCTCTTCTTCCTCCTCCACCTGAACGAGGTTGGGTCGGCGCGGCTTGGAAGGCTCCTGAACGAGGTAGTTGAAAGCTTCTCGAAAAGCTATTAAAAAAACTGCAGGCGAGGGCAAGGCAAAGGCAACCCTTGATCAACCGAACCGTAGCGTCGATGCTGCTTGCAAGAAAATGTGCAACTAACGACGCCCCCGACAAGCGAACTCATTCAACACGACGCGGCCAAACCAGGAGTCACATTTCCATTTTGTACACAAATGCACGCAGTCTATTACCCAAAAAGGACGAAATTAGGGCGTATATTGCAACTGAGAAACCAGATGTGGTAGCCATCACAGAGACTTGTGCCAACTCTGCACATCTAGTATCTGAACTGTCATTTCCCGGGTACGAAAGCTTCCAAAAAAATCGATTGCACAAGAAAGGAGGAGGAGTAATTTGCTACGTAAAAAGTACGCTCCCTGCCATAAAAATAGACAAACAGGACGCAGAGAGTTACAACTCCGTCTATGTGGAAATAACCGCGAATAATAAAAAACTAACACTTGCGACCGTATACAAGCCTCCAAAACAACAGGCAGCAGACGACACTGCCTTGTACGAAGAGCTTCACTCTTTAACACAAATCAAGGAAGCAATAATAATTGGGGACTTTAATAACCTAACATTGACTGGGGACTGATGACTGGAGATCAAGAGGGTAACAGGCTTATAGAAATGGTGGAGGATTCGTTCCTCACTCAAGTTGTAACTCAACCGACAAGAGAAAATAATCTGCTGGATCTGGTATTAGTAAGCGACCCCGACCTCATTCGCGACTGTGAAGTTGGTGAAAAAATTAACGGTTGCGATCACCACTTAATCCGTTTCAATGTCAACAGAAGTCACAAGCTCGTAGACGATCCATCAGTGATACCAGACTACAAAAAAGCAAATTTCAACCTAGCCCGTGAACTGCTTCCCCCTGCGACCTGGGACCAACTTCATCTAACCGACAATACAATCGACAACGTGTGGAACAACTTCAAAGATAAGCTTTTGCAGGTAGAGAAGGCTACAGTGCCTACGAAACCCAGGCGAGCAAATGGTACCGTGGATCCACCGTGGATGACCGCAGAAATAAAAAGGGCGGTAAACTTTAAAAAAAGGAATTATAACCTGATGAAAGAAAATGACACGGCCGAAGCCCGTACTCAGTACCACACCAGCCTCAGAGCTTGTCGCACCCTTATTCGAAGTAGTAAACGCAACTACGAAAAGCAAATAGCGCGTGAAATCAAAACAAACTCAAAAACATTCTTCACATACATCAGATCGAAAAAGAAAGTAAAATCCAATATTGGTTCCCTGACAGATGAGACTGGATCTGTAACTCAGGACAGTAAACAGATGGCCAGAATCCTCAACAGTAACTTCGCATCCGTATTCACAGTCGAGGACATCAAAACCATTCCCGAGAGTCCTGACCCGCCGAGTGAGATCACGCCCCTGGATATTGACACAATATGCGACCAAGAAGTTAAAAAGTATTTGGACAAACTCGACACGAACAAGTCAACGGGACCCGACGGTTTGTCACCACGGTTATTAAAAGAGCTTAAACAACAAATACTTCAGCCACTCACTAGCATATTCAACCAGTCTGTTAAATTGAACAAGGTCCCGGAAGACTGGAAGATGGCGAACGTAACACCGATTTTC
>NC_066527.1:9935449-9977949 GCF_024679095.1 Eriocheir sinensis
AAACAGGTCATCCTCGTCGTCATCACTGTTGATGCTGATGCAGACGGGATATAATTTATATTTATCTGCCATTAATTCAAGTCATACGTGTGCATGGATTCATATCTCGTGTACAGCACAAGTGTTTGTGAGAGAGAGAGAGAGAGAGAGAGAGAGAGAGAGAGAGAGAGAGAGAGAGAGAGAGAGGGTGAAGGGGGAGGTATGGGGGAGAAAGAGGGCGGGGGAGAAGGAGGAGGGAGGGATAGGGAGGGATGGGAGAAGGGGAAGCCAGGGGTGGAGGTAGGTGGTGGATACATGTCACAAATACGTCACGCCTCACTTGTTCGAATGTGTAAGTGGCTCACGCAGGTTTTGCCATCACAGTCATGAGTAAACGCCATAATTAACCGCATCTGGCATTGCTCAATAGCGTCAAAAATTAGCGGAGTGTGTGAAACAATCTGTGCCAAAGTCCCATGCTTATCCGAGTCTTCGTTTGAAAGATATTTGCGAAAAACGGTATGTCATAGGGTCTGATATGGATAGTAGAACGCTAGAACGCACCTAGAAATCACGCTACCAGCGACGGATATAACCTATAGGTTTCGTTCATTATACTTACCACAGCCAGTTTGTTTGTTGGTCTGTTTAGTGTATCAGCTAAAGCCTTATTAACAAAAAAATGCAAAACATGCAGTATACAACATATATATATATATATATATATATATATATATATATATATATATATATATATATATATATATATATATATATATATATATATATATATATATATATATATATATATATATATATATATATATATATATATATATATATATATATATATATATATATATATATATATATATATATATATATATATATATATATATATATATATATATATATATATATATATATATATATATATATATATATATATATATATATATATATATATATATATATATATATATATATATATATGTATCGTTTTGATAAAAGTGCCCGAGGGGTGGCCATTTGTGGCCACCCTCGGAACTTGTAGGGTTAGGTAACACGCCTCGATTCAGTTTCAGAGTAGTCGCTGCTTCGACAAAGTCGTTCCAGCGATACCCCATGATCCTGCGAAGGCACTTAGTACCAAAGGCAGTAGCATACAAACATGCCAGTCAGGGACTGGCTGGGAACGTACGTACGTACGTACGGACGCACCACGAGCCCCGCGCGGTGGGTTGTGGGGTGGGATAGGGGGTGTTGGGGGTTGGCTTGGGGTGTAGTGGTTGGGGAGGTGGGTGGTAGGGGTTTAGAGGGTAGAGGGTAGGGATATATAGATTTCCATGGTTACGTACGTTGTGTGTTAAAAAAAAAAGTGACCGATAAATGCGAGCGGGGGGGGGGGGGGAGGAGGGAGCGCGGGCGTGGGCGTGAGCGGGATCGCGGGCGTGGGCGTGAGTGGGATCACGTTTTTTTTCCCTTCCCCTTCCACTCACGGGCGTCGTGGTCAGAGATTTCAAGACCGCACGCCAGCCATTCTCCCTCCCTCCCTCTTTCCCTTATTTTGACGGGTTGGTTGGTTCGAATGTCATAAACCTTCGTATATACGGAGGTGTGTGTGCGTTTGTGTGAATGAATATATACGAAGATAAGCACATGCTCTGATTTAATCCTATGATGTTTCGTTGGCCATACATAAATAAACCAAAAAGCTTAAATAGTCTACTTATTTAGGACCACTACCCTCGGCTGAGACAGATTGTTTCATCACATGTTCTGAAACCTCATTGCATCATGTGGTGACAAGTTTCGTATCTCAGAAAAAAAAACTTGGAAAACGATTAGCAAATGAACGAATGCTTAAAGACCAATCTTTAAATCCCGAAACCTTCCAAAGTAGTCGGCAGGGATGGTTTGCATTTGAACATCGATCCCACAGCGGTTGAAGGGACAGTAACCGGCGCGAGGGAACGTCCCCTGGCATCGAAGAACAAAGTATAGTGTACCTAACACCCAAGACCCGACCAACAGTATATGTTCCCACATTTTCTTGTGCTCACACCATTGCTGTAAAACCCACGAGAAGCAGTGAAGAAAGCCTCAGTAGTGAAGTGTCAAATGACCTAGAAGTATTTTCAGACAATGGGGACGGATTAGTGGGAAGGGAAGATGGGTATGATTTCATGAAAAGGTAATGCTAACATTAGTTCTGCTAATAGTTGTGGTATGCGGTTTTTATTTCCTTTATTGCTGCTCCCTATTTTGGGGGGAGTGTTTTTACATTCATTTGTTGCGCAAATGAATATTAACCATAATATAACCATGACAAATAGCTACCATGGATAGTTTATGTTAGGTACGTTTTTTAGTTAAGTCCTTTTGAGACATCATGGTCACACCCATTTCATCAGTTCATGTCTATTTTCACAGTTAGTTTGGTATTTTTCTTTTATTACTATTTTTTTTCCTTCCATTTGATAAGTTTCAAGCCTTTTTTTTTTGTATACTGAGTCATCACCAATCTTGACCCCGTTGACGTGGTCATATGAAGGCTAGTATTCATTTCCACAACAAATGATGCTTCCCAACACTAAAGAGCTCATGTCAATGGAAAAAAAATACGAGAAGATAACACGCGACTAGAGAAAAGATTTGCCGTCGTTTTGATCTCTACACCCCTTCCGATGTTTTTTCGGAAGGTTTGAAGGGTATTAAAAATTATAAACTCAGTATGTAACGTAACGCATAGCAACAGAAGAGCAGTTGGTTGAGTAGGAAACGATATATCGGCGCGTGAGTAATACAATCTCCCCAATTGTCATGGTCATAAAATTATTATGGTTATTATCATTTTCACAACAAATGAGACATCAAAACATTGAAATGCACTTAGTCTATCAAGTGGAAGAATAAAACTCCAAAAGCAAAAGTGGTAATAGAAAATATTTACCCCAATTGAATTAAAGAGCATGAAATACTGATATTAAGAACTACTGGTTATAGTGTTCACAAGTAGGTTGATGTTTTTTTTTCAATAATCGGAGTCTTCCAGCAAGAATTTATATGAACGATATTCATTGAAACGTAATGTTTATTGGTTTATTTACTTTTTTAATATAATTTTACTCAATGTACTGTATATACTGTGAATTCCATGTATTTAGTTTTTGAGCAGCAATTCACTTTTACATATCTGATCTTAATTATTGAACTTTTTTTGATTTTTTGATACTATGTGTAATCAAAATTGATATGTACTTGTCGTACCCTTTTATTTTCAGTCTAATTTGCTAGTCATTTGGTAACTGCTTTATTTTCTCTGCATACAATATTTGATGATGCATAGGATACGCTAAGAGTAGGATAAAGTAAACCTGTAATCTAGTAACATATCCCCTATTAATTAAGCTGTCGGTTTCAGCAATGCTAGATCATGCTAGATAGATGTTTCTTCCCAAACTCACTGGCAAACACACAACCCCAAGGATGTGAAGCCTGTCGGTGGTGACACCGCAAAGGCTTAGATCAGAGGGTCGTAGCTAGTAGCGGCCCCCCCGCGACGCGCGTTTTAAAGCTATGTACGTCTCTTCTGACAACCGCAGCGCCGGTGTCGACCACAAAGGACGCTTGCAGCGGACCCAACTTTACTTTAAGTGCCATAATATCAGACTGACTGTACGCGGCCACAACAGATTCAAACAAGCTTCAATTGTCAGTCTACACTGCAGTCTCAATTCCCTTTGGCGCCCGGGTTGCTACCCTGGGTCGTTTTTGGGGGGCGCTCGGCTTCCCCGACCCCTTTAGAACTTTCCTGTTCACTCTTTCTTCAACTTTATCACAGAGAAGCACTCCTCTGTGGTGTGGCTACCAGTACCGTGGATAAAACAGGACTTGCCAGTGTTGTAGCACTCGGCACGACTTTTTGAAGCGGCCGGAGTCTTCTGAGAAGCGGACCTGCCTCACATCTGCGAGCCTCCCCTTTCCGTCTTTGTCCTGCGATCCCGCTGACGTATTATACAATAGTCAACCGTATGATCGTCTCGCTGACAATAAGAACAGTGGCGTTTAGGCTTTTCGGTGGCGGATGCCACCACCGATGAGGACACGCTACTATTAGCATTCTTCTGTTCTACACAGCTACAGCCTTTCTCCTCAATTTTGGTCTTGAGTTTAAGGACGAAATCGTGCAACTTGTCAGCCCAAATCAGTAGACAACCGATAGGCGTCCACTTGCCCGGCAAAAAGACCTTTACTCTCCGCAATTGAAATCAAAGTGGTCACACTACATTTACGCCCGTGACGAGGCTGTGTTCAACATCCTTTCCAAATGATTCCAGAAAATGTGACCGAAACTGGTCGTAATCTTTGGTTTGTTGCGGATCCATGAACGTGCTGGTGTACATGAGAGCTGAAGCTTCTGTTCCTGGCTTTAATCGGGACCTAATGAAGGAGATCTTATCTCCCGGTTCTGGCACAAATTTATTTTTCATAACATCCTCGCATTGAAAGATGAAGTCCCTAGCAGCGTAATCCGCTTCATTGCCTGCGAAGGCTCTGACTGATGCCGTAAGCGGCAGAAGTTTAAGGGTATTAGTAGCCATTGTGGGTTGTTGGTTATTTAAGTTACCTTGGTTATCATGCAGGTGGGAAGGAGAAGGAGGAGGAGTAGGAACCCTCTTATGACTTGTACCGCTCCTTAGGTTACGGTAACCGTCATCTTCCGAGTCCTTTACCAACTTCTGATATTCCTCGGTCAAAGCTTTGAACTCCGGGTTAGGTTGTCCTGCCATTTAAAAAGAGGCATTAGTAAAATGAAGCTTCATGAGGAGGAATATGGTAAAAAGTAAAGTATTACCGCTGAACTGAACTAAAGGTAATGATCATTCACCGCTAAGTGGGTGCTCACTCGCCCCAGATGCTTCTAAAATGCATGAAAAGAGGGTAAAGAAAAATGACTGAGTACTTAGCACGATAAAACTACCTTTTCCACTGTGCAATAAAACACACAAAAGACAGGAGAAAATAAAATGAATGACTATACCTAAGAAGCGTAAGAATGTTACAATTCAGGAAAAAATACAAAACATCGCATACTAAACATTGCTGGAGTAGGTAGGAAGACACCTACCGAATGGGCGCAAGCCACTCCCGGTGAGGTATATATGGGAAGTGAGGAGGGTGCTGAAGCCCTCCAAAGACCCTTCCCATTACCTCACTAACCGTTTCCCTATTGTATCATCTACACCAGAGAGTAGTTCAGCATGCTCTCTAAAGACAGATCATCTCTCTTTCTACACCACACTACATTCACACAACACACACACCTTTTCCCAAAATTCTAAATTCAAAATGGCATTCAATAACCACGCCTCGGAGTCCCCGCCTGGGGGCTCATAAATTCCCCCAGGGAGGACTCCCCTTTTGGCTGCCGATCTGAGAGGTGTCTTGATACCTCCTCGAGCCTTTTTCTTATAAATTTCTGCAACATTCGCGGTCTTCGTTCTAATTTTCATTCTGTGGAACACCATCTCTCCTCCTATAAACCTCACCTCTTCTTCACCGAAACACAGGTTTCTGAAGCTACTGACAGCAATCTCTATTCTGTTCCCTCCTACTATCTCTATTCTGAATTTCAATCCAAAGCTGGATTTTACGTCTACGTACGCAACGACATCACTTGTTCTCGTGCCCACGACCTTGACTCTTCTGAATTTTCCACCAGCTGGCTAAGACTTCATTGTCATTCTATCACTAAATGCATTTGTGCTGTTTATCTCTCACCTAACTCTACTGACTATGTAAAATTCTTTGACTATTTGAACTCTAAAGTAGAGCACATCTTAACCCACTCTCCCTTCGCTGAAATCTCCATCTTGGGGGATTTTAATGTTCACCACCAGCTTTGGCTTTCATCCTCTTTCACTGACCACCCTGGTGAACAAACCTACAACTTAGCTCTCCTCAACGATCTAGAGCAATTGGTTCAGCTCCCTACACGTATCCCCGACCGTTTTGGAGACAGGCCCAACATTCTAGACCTCTTTCTTACCTCTAATCCTTCTGCTTACTCTGTCAAACTCCGTTGGGCTCCTCCGATCATAACCTTATTTCTGTATCCTGTAGCGGCAGCCTAGGCCGCTACAGCGAAAACCAAACATTTCTGTTTGTGTGTTTTCGAGGCAGCATACGTTGTAGCTGGTACAACGCCGTTTGGGTCCGTTAAAGCCGCCTTGTAGGTTAAAAGACACAACTAATAACCAGTGATGACTCCATTGGAGAGGAATTTAATTTTTGGGCATATGAATGTTTTTACATATGGTAAATAATATTTACAGAGGTTGATATACATTAGTATATACACGGTTGATGATTTGGTGTTATTATCTATGTTGGTGAGTTTGTTATAATATCCGTGATGATTTGGTACATGTTTATGATGTAGTGACCCACGACTCGATGAAATATGGAGGATGAGATAGGTGTGTGTGTAATAGAAGGCGGAAGAGAAAGAGAACGTGGTGAGTCAAAGGGCAGACTAAAGAGATGAATGTAGAGAAAACGGAGAGATTTAGAGGGTCACTACATAACTCCCCCCCCTAGTGACGAGGTAGGAGGAACGTTACGTATTTTTTCTTGTGGGACTGAAGTTTGTATGTAATCACTGGACTGGGGGACACTGACACGGTGTTGGTGGGTGAAGGATCTGGCTGCAGGAGGTACGCGGGCTTGACCCGGTCGATGGCGATGACATCGGATTTGCCGTGGCGGTCAATGGTGACGTTCTTCCGCGTCCTCCTGGTGACAGCGAACGGGCCATCATATGGCTGTTGTAGGGGCTACTTTACGGCGTCCACCCGTACGAACACGTGTGTGCAGGTGTCGAGGTACTGGCTCACGAACGTCTTGGAGGGTGATGTACGTGGCGGCACTGGTTGGAGTCTCTGCATGGCGTTCTTGAGGTTCCTGGCGTAGTCCTGTATGTCGCAGGGAGGGCCGGGAGTGGGCGAGAGAACCTCTCCTGGAAGGCGGAGAGTGGTGCCGTACAGGAGCTCTGCAGAGGAGTGGCCAAAGTCTTCTTTGAGGGACGTCCGTATGCCGAGGAGGGCTAGAGGCAGAGTCGTAGTCCAGTCGCTGCGGTCCTGAACTGTTGCTGCCAGCGAGGCCTTGAGTTGGCGGTGGAAGCGCTCGACAAGGCCATTTGACTGAGGATGGTAGCTGGCGGTTCTGATCCGCTTAATCCCCAGGATGGACATGACCTTGTCCCAAAGGCTCGACTCGAACTGGCTTCCACGGTCGGATGTGAGGCTGAGAGGCGTACCGAAGCGCGACACCCAGGTGTTGACGAAGGCTGTGGCGATGGTGTCCGTTGTTATATCTTCGACCGGGACAGCTTCGGGCCAGCGTGTGAACCTGTCAACACAGGTGAGGAGGTACTTGTAGCCGTTGGAGTGTGGAAGTGGGCCGACGAGGTCGACGTGGACGTGTTCGAGTCTGGAGGATCGGGGCGTGAACGCTGCTGGAGGCGAGACGGTGTGGCGCGTCACCTTGGAAGCCTGGCACTGGACGCAGGTGCGGGTCCAGTCTCTGACGTCCTTGTTGATCCCCGTCCATATGAAGCGCGAGGACATCATCCGTTGTGACGCTCGGATCCCGGGGTGAGAGAGGTCGTGCAGCTGGCGGAAGAGTGGGTACCGGTGGTTCTTCGGCAGGTAGGGCCGGATGGTGGCGGTAGATGCGTCAGCGTACAGGTGCACGTTGGTCCCGGGGAACTCGACTCGCCTCATCGACAAAGCGGGGTTATCCCTCAATTGCTGCAGCTCGGCGTCGTCGACTTGGTCTGCAGCAATGGCGGCATAATCGATGAGGGAGGAGGATGTTGCAGAGATGTTACGGGAGAGAGCGTCGGCGGGGATGTTGTCTTCGCCTTTGACGTACCGGATGTCTGTCGTGAACTGAGAGATGAAGTCGATGTAGCGCAGCTGCCTGGGAGAGTAGGTGGACTTGTTGTTGATGAAGGTTGTGGCAAGAGGCTTGTGGTCGGTGTATATGTGAAATTTCCGGCCTTCGACGAAGTATCTGAAGCGCTTGACAGCCTTGTAGATGGCGAGAAGTTCTCTGTCGAAGGCGCTGTACTTCTCGGCGTTGTTGAGTTTCTGTGAGAAGAATGCAATGGGTCTCCAGGCTCCGTTTACGTGCTGCTGCAAGACTCCACCAACGCCGGTGTCTGAGGCGTCCGTGGAGATTGAAGTAGTGGCGTCTGGAGTAGGGAAGCTGAGTGTGGTAACAGCCTTCAGTGCCTCCTTGGCTTTGAGAAAGGCGACGTCAGCTTCGGGAGTCCAGGCGAGTGTGACGGACTGGCCTCTCTTGCAGGGCTTGATCATGGAGTAGAGTGGTTGGAAGATGAGCGCGCAGTGTGGAATGAAGCGGTTGTAGTAGTTGATCATCCCGAGAAACTGCTTGAGCTGGCGCTGAGTTGTCGGCTTCGGGAACTGTTGAATGGCGTCGCAGCGGGAAGAGATGGGAGTGATGCCTGAAGGAGAGACGGTGTGGCCGAGGAAGTCGACGGAGGTAACACCAAACTCTGACTTGTCAAGGCTTATCTGGATGCCGTAGTCCTGGAGACGGGCGAAAACTTGCTCTAGGTGTTGGCGGTGTGTGTCGGCGTCAGGACTGGCGATGAGGACGTCGTCGATGTAGGCGAAGCAGAAAGTCAGTCCTCGCAGCACTTCGTCCATAAACCTCTGGAAGGTTTGGGCAGAGTTCTTGAGTCCAAAGGGCATCCGTACGTACTCGTACAAGCCGAAAGGTGTAACGATGGCTGTCTTCGGGATGTCTGCTGGGTTGACTGGGATCTGGTGGAAGGCTTTGATGAGGTCGATCCTGGAGAAGATGGTGGAGCCAGCAAGCTGTGAGGAGAACTCCTGAATATTCGGCACCGGATAGCGATCCATGACGGTGCGCGAGTTGAGGGCTCTGTAGTCGCCGCATGGGCGTATGTCACCGTTCTTCTTGGGCACGACGTGGAGGGCAGACGACCAGTTGCTTGAGCTGGGGCGCATCAGCGACTCGAACTCGGCCTTGGCTTGTTGGTAGTGTTCTGGAGCTAAGCGGCGAGCCTTGGCGTATGCTGGTGGTCCGGTCGTCTCGATGTGGTGCGTGACGTGGTGCTTCACAGGCTTGTTCGCTGTGTGTGGCTGTGTCAGCGTCGGGAAAGACTTGAGGAGAGACGCGAACCGGTTGCCTGCGCCGATGATGGAGATGTGGGTGCTTTCGCCTGCTGCTGCTCTGGTCCTGGTTGAGATGGATGTCAGTGGATCCAGGAGCTTTCGACTCTTGAGGTCGATTAGGAGATTGTAGTGAGACAGGAAATCAGCGCCCAGGATAGGTTGTGAAACTGTTGCCACGTAGAAGGTCCACTCGAACGACCTGCGAAGGTTGAGGTTGAGCTGGAGCGTCTGTTTCTTGAAAACAGGGATCCCTGTGCCGTTAGCTGCGTAGAGGCGAGCAGTGGTTGGTAATGACCTCTGGCTTGGTGTGGCGGGGAGGACGCTGACTTCGGCTCCAGTGTCGATGAGGAAGTTGGTGCGGGAGAGTGGATCGAAGATGTGGAACAGCTTCGAGGTGTGTTGGCGGACGCTGTGAGCTGTTAGTCCACGCCGGGGCTGTTGTGACGAACCCTGGAAGCCGCAGGGAGATGTGCACTGCCTGGCATCCTTGCCGAACCTCCTGTGGTAGTAGCAGACGCCGGAGCTATGTGAGGGGCTACTACTGGAGGTGGAGTGGCGGCGGGGTGACGAGGAGTGGTGGTGCGGTGACGAGGAGTGGTGGTGTGGCGACGAGGAGTGGCTGTGCGGTGACGAGGAGTGGCTGTGCGGTGACGAGGAGTGGCTGTGTGGTGACGAGGACTGGCGTCGTTGGCTCCTGATGTCCTCCCTGAGCGTACTGACCTCTGTTCGTAGCTTGGCGATAAGAGCCGTGAGCTGGTGGGTCAGACTGTCGCTGGCGACGGTGGGGGCATTGAGGCTGGCCACGTCCTGCGCAGCGTCGTCGTCGGACACCTTGAAGGGGCACGTTAGGGCAGGGTCGGTGTCGGACGTGGAGGCCATGACCGCGTGTAGAGGCGCTGGCAGTGTAGCCAGGGGCCGCGGCGGCTGGAGGCCGAGAGTCGCGTCAGGCATCCCGGAGGTGTAACGGAGCACAGCACTAAGCGGTAACTACGTCGGGGAAGCACTGACTACCGACGGGGAGCACTGCCGGGAGGGGCGTCACTAACACATTCACTCGCTCAGGCGGTTAAGCCGCGGACGTCACTGCACTGGTGCTGGCTTGTCATGCCAGGGCGTCACTGAACAAGCATACCTGGACTGTCTTCAGCGTCACTACACATTCCGCGGGTCAAGAGGAGGCGCTGGCGGTTGCCAGAGGCCACGGCGGCAGGAGGGCCGTTGCAGGAACAGCAGTGGTGAAGGCGATGCCGTGGAGGTAGGTAGGCGACGGCAAGGAAGCCGGCGATCACAGCGGCAGGAGGCTGGTGAGGCGGCGAGTGACTGGTATGTCGGGCTGGCGAAGAAGGCAGGCAGCCGTGGGTGCGAGGCGGCGGTCAGACTAGCTGAAGCCTGAGGAGTCACTCGTAGAAGCGGGCGGGGCGAGGTACCGCGGCGAAGGTTAGACAGCATAGGGGCGGCGTTGGAATGGCTGGCTGGGGCTGGGCAGCCCAGGGCAGGGAGTGGCGAGGTACCACGGCGAGTAGGGCGACACCTGCGTGGAGGGGGCTGGGCTGCTGGCGAGTCTTCGGATGGGCCGAGGCAAGGTGGCGCGGGCGAGGGCTCGAACTTGCCGGCGGCGGGAGAGCCTCGGATCACGTTGGAGAGGCCGGAGGCGGAGCGCGACCTGCTGCGGGCCGATGGATCCTCCGGGGGCGGTAGCTTGGGCCGCGACGGGACGGACGAAGCATGGCCAGCAGCGACAGCAGCAAATACCCGAGGTTTACCTCGTAACTTAGGTCCGGAGGTCACCAATTGTAGCGGCAGCCTAGGCCGCTACAGCGAAAACCAAACATTTCTGTTTGTGTGTTTTCGAGGCAGCATACGTTGTAGCTGGTACAACGCCGTTTGGGTCCGTTAAAGCCGCCTTGTAGGTTAAAAGACACATCTAATAACCAGTGATGACTCCATTGGAGAGGAATTTTATTTTTGGGCATATGAATGTTTTTACATATGGTAAATAATATTTACAGAGGTTGATATACATTATTATATACACGGTTGATGATTTGGTGTTATTATCTATGTTGGTGAGTTTGTTATAATATACGTGATGATTTGGTACATGTTTATGATGTAGTGACCCACGACTCGATGAAATATGGAGGATGAGATAGGTGTGTGTGTAATATAAGGCGGAAGAGAAAGAGAACGTGGTGAGTCAAAGGGCAGACTAAAGAGATGAATGTAGAGGAAACGGAGAGATTTAGAGGGTCACTACAATCCTGTCCTATCGCTCCTGTACATCCTCTGGACCCACCGAAGAGGCGATGCGTCTGGCATTTTGCTTCAGCTCGGTGGGACGACCTGAGGATGTACTTGTCCGATTTCCCGTGGAATGATTACTGATTCCAGGAGAGATACCCCTCTGTGTGTGCTCAGCGCATCACAGAGGTGATTGTCTCTGGAATGGAGGCATACATTCCACGTACTTTCTCTACTCCTCATGCTAAAAAGCCTTTGTTTAATCATGCTTGTTCTCGTGCTATTAAAGATAGAGAAGCAGCTCACAAAAGGTTCCAGAGCCTTCGAACTCCGTCTAACTTTGATCTTTACATTTCAGCCCGGAATCGTGCCAAATCTATTCTCCGACTAACCAAAACTTCTTTCATTAATAGAAAATGTCAACACCTTGCTTCTTCTAATTCTTCCCGTGACTTATGGCATCTAGCCAAAAATATCTCCTCCAATTTCACTTCTTCCTCTTTCCCTCCTCTCCTTAACCCTGACGGCAGCATTGCCGTCTCATCTGTTTCTGAAGCTGAACTCTTTCCTCTAACTTTCTGTAAGAACTCCACCCCGGACGATTTTGGGCATATTCCTCCTACTTATCCCCCGTCTTACTCCTTTATGCCTGTTATTAAGATTCTTCCAAATTATGTTTTCTATGTCTTCTCTGGCCTCAACTCTCAGAAGGCTTATGGACCTGATGGAGTGCCTCCTATTGTCCTTAGAAACTGTGCTTCTGTGCTGACACCCTGCCTGGTCAAACTCTTTCGTCTCTGCCTATTAACATCTATCTTTCCTTCCTGCTGGAAGTATGCCTTTGTACAGCCTGTGCCTAAGAAGGGTGACTGTTGCAATCCCTCAAACTACCGCCCTATAGCTTTACTTTCCTGTCTATCTAAAGCTTTTGAATCAATCCTTAACCGGAAGATTCAAAAGCACCTTTCCACTTCTAACCTTCTATCTGATCGCCAGTATGGATTCCACAAGGGGCGTTCTACTGGCGATCTTCTTGCTCTCTTAACTGATTCTTGGTCATCCTCTCTTAGCCGTTTCGGTGAAACTTTCTCTGTTGCGCTAGACATATCGAAAGCCTTCGATAGAGTCTGGCACCAGTCTTTGCTTTCTAAACTGCCCTTTTTCGGATTTTATCTCTCTCTCTGTTCCTTTATCTCCAGTTTCCTTTCCGGCCGTTCTATCTCTGCGGTGGTAGACGGTCATTGCTCTTCCCCTAAACCTATCAACAGTGGCGTTCCACAGGGCTCTATCCTATCACCCACTCTTTTCCTGTTATTCATCAATGATCTTCTTTCCATAACAAACTGTCCTGTCCACTCATACGCCGACGACTCCACTCTGCATTATTCAACTTCTTTCAATTCTTTCAATTCTAACCCTAAACACTGCAGCACCAAGTCTTTGTTTTTCTGATTTTGCATTAATTAATGTCTTTTATCTCATTTCTTAACTTCTTTCTTCTTATTTCTTTTCTCAACTTGCATTTCTTTATATTTTCTGCCTGCTCTTCGGTGTCATATGACCTTAGACGTTGCCACATCGAGTTTACCTTTTTCCGTGAAAAAGGGATCATGTGTGTGTGTGTGTGTGTGTGTGTGTGTGTGTGTGTTCCATTCCCCTCTGATTCTTGAGAAATCTGCAGCTAGCTCGAAATTTTGTGGGCCAACTTTTTTAGCCGAATATATGCTCCGAAGCGGAATTTAGTGAGGATTCTTATGGTATCTTCAAATTCCTCATACGTCTATTAGTTCCCGAGTTACACCGATAAAACTGATTTTTTTTCTCTCGTCAGAGTAGCCTAACAAATAAAAATCACTCAAAGCTCCTCATCTACGTTCCTTAGAAAGATTGCCATATGTTACTATTAAGAAACTTATCCCAACAATGCAAATTTGACGCACTTTCATTTTTTTTCTGATTTTGCATTAATTAATGTCTTGTATCTCATTTCTTTACTTCTTTCTTATTTCTTTTCTCAACTTGCATTTCTTTATATTTTCTGCCTGCTCTTCGGTGTCATATGACCTTAGACGTTGCCGCATCGAGTTTACCCTTTTCCCTAGATCAAGATAGCTCTCAAAACGAAGGCAACCCAGAAATACCTCAGTGAGTCAGCGAAGGGAAGGGAGAAAGAGCGATGTGAGAGGGAAAGTGTGCTTGTGTGTGTGTGTGTGTGTGTGTGTGTGTGTGTGTGTTTTCCATTCCCCTCTGATTCTTGAGAGATCTGCGGTTAGCTCGAAATTTTGTGGTCCAACTTTTTTAGCCGAATATATGTTCCGAAGCGAAATTTAGTGAGGATTCTTATGGTATCTTCAAATTCCTCATACGTCTATTAGTTCCCGAGTTACACCGAGAAAACTGATTTTTTTTTCTCTCGCCAGAGTAGCCTAACAAATAAAAATCACTCAAAGCTCCTCATCTACGTTCCTTAGAAAGATTGTCATATGTTACTATTAAAGAAACTTATCCCAACAACTGCAAATTTGACGCACTTTCATCGAAAACTTAATTTTTAATCACTTTTTATTTACTTTTATGGCGCGTTTTGCGTCATCGTCCGCCAGAACCTTTTATCCTTGATGACATGAAATGCGTCATCGTGCGCGAGAGGGTTAAATAAGTCAGATTTATCTCAAATTCACTGTCTGGGCAGACAAATATTCGGAAAAGAGAAGGCAAACCAGTTTGTAGATATATATAAATATGCTGTATATTAACGTCCTTATGGATATCTTCTTGTTGATTTGGGTATAAATACTCCTGAATCCCTACAGTTTCGCTCAACTCTCCCTTCCATCATACCTTTCTCCCTCCCTCTTCTCTCTCCTCCCTCCCTCCCTCCCTCCCTCCCCTTCCCTTTCTTTCACTCGTGTTATTAAATAAGTCAGATTTATCTCAAATTCACTGTCTGGGCAGACAAATATTCGGAAAAGAGAAGGCAAACCAGTTTGTATATATATATATATATATATATATATATATATATATATATATATATATATATATATATATATATATATATATATATATATATATATATGCTGTATATTCACGTCCTTATGGATATCTTCTTGTTGATTTGGGTATAAATACTCCTGAATCCCTACAGTTTCGCTCAAACATTGTTGGAGAGCCTCCCAGGTGAACGCGTATTCCAATGGTAAACTCCAGGAAAAAGGAACTCTTACACGTTCTATACTCCCAACATAACGAAACCTATGATTTAAGCTCCCAGCTACTTCTGATCTTACTCTCTTAAGCCTTTGCAGCTGCTTTCTTAAACCCTCGAAGCCCGCCTTCCTGAAGTCAGGTATTAAGTGTTGTTTCTGCTGACTCTATCCTCCCATTTAATATTAAATTTAATTTCCTTATGATCACTGTTACCTAATGAACCCCCAACCTCAGTGTTGCTTATTATGTCCTCTTTATTAGTTAACAACAAATCCAAAATATTTTCTTCCCTCGTTGGTGTTCTAATTAACTGCTTAAGGAAACTACCCTACGACGGGAAATTAAAAAGAATCATGCAGCATGGAAAAACTGCATGGAAATTTGTGTGCCTGTGAGAACAAGACAACGGTTGATGAGCACCCAATGATGATCACAAGACTAAGATTCCCACCTGCGGGATATACTGTGAAATTTATTAATCATGCTAAACCATATGAGCTATCTTATTTAGCATTCTATGACTTTGAGAGTATTCTCGTAAAGCCTTCTTCGAATGGGTGTAAAGAGAAATCACTTTGCCATAGCGATTGCTTACATTATAGTGAATAGAAACGGAGAAACAGTAGAAAGCGGATCCTATTGTGGAAGTAATGCTGTAAACCATTTTAGCTGAACCCACACTGTTTTGTATATAGAACGAACTTACATTAGCTGAACTCACACTGTTTTGTATATAGAACGAACTTACATTAGCTGAACTCACACTGTTTTGTATATAGAACGAACTTACATTAGCTGAACTCACACTGTTTTGTATATAGAACGAACTTACATTAGCTGAACTCACACTGTTTTGTATATAGAACGAACTTACATTAGCTGAACTCACACTGTTTTGTATATAGAACGGCCTTACATTAGCTGAACTCACACTGTTTTGCATATAGAACGAACTTACATTAGCTGAACTCACACTGGTTTGTATATAGAACGAACTTACATTAGCTGAACTCACACTGTTTTGAATATAGAACGAACTTACATTAGCTGAACCCGCACTGTTTTGTATATAGAACGAACTTACATTAGCTGAACTCACACAGTTTTGATTATAGAACGAACTTACATTAGCTGAACTCACACTGTTTTGTATAATGAACGAACTTACATTAGCTAAACTCACACTGTTTTGTAAATAGAACGAACTTACATTAGCTGAACTCACACTGTTTTGTATAAAGAACGAACTTACATTAGCTAAACTCACACTGTTTTGAATATAGAACGAACTTACATTAGATGAACCCACACTACTGGAAGAAGTTAAAATTTTAAAGGCTACAAGAAAATCAACATGACCGATGAAGATACGGCACGTCACAATGAACAAACTCACTGTCTTCTCTGTAAATACGGGTTTGAAAAGGTAAAGGAGTAAAACATCATGACCATGAAAAATCAGGAAACAATTACATTGAAGCTTATTGTAATAGATGCAACCTTCAAATGAAAAAAATCACAAATTGCAGCGCACTCTCATTGCACATAAGGCGGATTACGACATGACGTTAATCCCGCGTGAATTAACGCTACCTGACTTTGAAAATCAAACTAAGACCAAAACATTCAGTTCAGAAATACCATGGAGTCATCATAAATGACTTGAGATTTATTGACGCGTATGTCTTTATGTCTGGTTCACTCGCGGCTTTAGCGAACCAATTCATCAGCAATGGGAACGAACCCATATGCACACAGCAGATGTTGAAAGATGTGCCAGCACCTGCGTTACCATTACTGATCAAGGGAAAGCAGGTTTTTTGTTATGACTATATGGATTCGATGGAACGACTTTCTGAGACACGTCTTCCATCCCGCGAAGATTTTTTCAATTTACTTCAAGAAGCAGAACTTTCCGAAAGTGATTATAAACATGCTGAGAATGTTTGGAAAGTAGCTGGGTGTCAGAGCCTGATGGACTATTTGTTGCTTTATGTAAAAGTGGATGTTGGCCTTCTATGTGATGTCTTCCTAGAGTGGAGAGGTATTTTGAAAACCCAGTGGAGGTTGGATATTGTAAATTATGTTAGCCTGCCAGGATTTGCCTATGACTCTTTTCTTTTAAAAACACAGCAGGAATTAGAGGTGCTTAGTAGCCCACACATATATCATTACATTCAAACAAATCTGCGTGGGGGCTACACAAGTGTTGTGCGTCGTTTTGTACGCACCAATAACATCTACACGAACCCTCAGTTTAATTCAAAACATGATAGAAGCACTTTCCTTTCATATCTTGACTTCAACAGTCTTTATCCCACTGTAATGCAAGAGAAGTTACCATGTGGAGATATGAGAAAACTAGATGAGACAGAAATGCACTGTTTTTTGAGCGGGAGGGGGGCTAGGTCAATCAAGCAACCGATGGCGATTTTGGATACCTCATTCTGTGCGATACTGAGGCTGTCTCACGTGAAGTCATTGAGAAAACGGATGACCTCCCACTGACCGTCAGAAGACACAATATCATCAATAGAGATATATCGTCAGCTGCACACGAATGGTATGAAGAAGAAAACCGTCCAGTACCGTGTAAGAACATAAAACTGATTGGAACCCATGTTGCTCTGTCCCTCCTTAAACTGCTTATTCAACTAGGCCGGGTTGTTAAAAAGTATTCGATTTGTGGAAACATGTAGATAAAACGCTTTTATGTTTCGATCTGGCTCATATATAAAAAAAAAGACTCGCGAAATGTGCGCGGCGGCGGCAGCAGCGGGCGCTGCGGCGACATCGTGCGACGACAGGATGCGACAGGATTGCGTGGGCGCGGGGCGGGGCTGGGCGGGGCGGTAGCACGCTACCAAGTTATTCTAAAAGAAAAATGAGACACTGGATTTGTCTCTACTATGAACCGGACATGATAGTGTTCTTAGATAGTTATGCTCTCGACCCCAAATTATAGTCTGATTATTTTAAATATATTGCTTACCCTGGGCTCAGTATATATATAAAAATGCATTTCGACTTCAAAGCACGCGAAGCTATGTATGCGGGCCTTATGCCATGTACTTTGCCCACAATGTTTCATACTCGGGTGTAAGAGAAACTCTTGAAAAAATATGTATGGAGTTTTCTAAGACCGAATATTCGAGGAAATGATGAACACGTGATGAGATTCGCTTACAGAAAGTCTATAATGCCCGTATGACATCAAACATTTAACACGTGTTCATAAAAAGTAAGTATTGACTTTATTGATTTTTTCATATTGAAGTGTATTACGTTCCATGAAGCTATTCTCAGCATAAACAATTTTCTAGTTCCTTTATCGTGGTTTCCATAACACGCTTAAATCAGTGGTCTGGCTCCATACAGGACCTCACTCGCCACCACCACTACCCCAGTGCTGCCGCCCCGCCCCGCGCCCACGCAATCCTGTCGCATCCTGTCGTCGCACGATGTCGCCGCAGCGCCCGCTGCTGCCGCCGCCTCGCACATTTCGCGAGTCATTTTTTTTTATATATGAGCCAGATCGAAACATAAAAGCGTTTTATCTACACTGTAAAAAAAAACTGTATTTTTACAGTGTTTTTCCCCGTAAATGCTAACAGAGAAATCCCTGTATCTGAGAATACAGTATACGACTGTAAAATATGGCGTGCATTTTGCTTATGATGTCTTAATTTCTTCGACTGGGTCTATGTTAACTTTTAGAATGCAATATTGAATGTGTTTCGAGAGACTAGAAATCCCTATTTTCTGTAGATAGTATTTTATCATGATAAAATGAATTACAGGAAAAATCCTGTAATTTGAAATACATGTGACTGTAAAATGTTGGAATGCTTCTCCTCTGCTAAGTGACTGTCTTCTATTTTTTTCTTTATGAAATGCTTGAAATGTAATACTTACTCGTTGTTGATACACTAATACACTTAAAAATATGTTTTAAGTACTTTATTCATGTTTCTTAGCAAGCATATTGTTTATGGCGACAACTGGCACGCTCCCAAAATTCTTACCAGATAGCGCTTTTGTATGTCAACGCGCATTATTTTATCTTGAACATTTTTTTTTTTATCAAAGGTGATGAGATAAAAATTATTCATATTGAAATATGAAAAATCTCGAACGTTCTTTGTTTCGGTTACAAAAGCTTATTTCGGTTACTTGTGGGGTAAGCAGCACTCGTTTGCAGTATGGAGTATACTACTCGGAGACATACGCGGTAAGTAACAGATTTTGTTATCTCAGTTGATAGTTTTAGTAGTATGAAATTAAGTAACTATGATATGAAGAACAGAACCAGCATAAGGATATTACAAGCGCAACGCGACGCTCAGCTGTTGGTTTTTTTTGTTGTTTACAAAAACTTCGCGCCAAGAAGCCTGCTGGGAGGACGGGCTCGCCTCGTACAGGTCTGAGACGGGGAGAGTGGCGGCCTGGCGGGGCAGCACGTATACATTTCTCCAAGACAGCTACCCAACATTTTTCTCAGGGTATGTAGTGGTGATTGAATGGTTGATTTACCGTAGCTTGTATGCCATTTCAATATTAATGTGTCATTCATAATAACACCAGTACTTGTAAGCCTTCAACGTAGCAACCTTCCCCACCCCACAGCCAACACCCCCAACCATTACTTGTCTGTCTAACGTGTAGTGTCAAGCCTCAGTTCGTATGTCATTTCAATATTAATGTGTCATTCACATAATACCAGTACTTAGTAAACTTTTAACGTAGCAAGTTCCCCACCTCACAGCAACACCGTGGCCACAGCCACCACCCCTAACCATTATACCTGCCTGCCTAACGTGTAGTGGCAAGCCTCAGTTTGTATGCCATTTCAGTATTAATGTGTCTTGTTCATATACTCACAGTACTTAATAAGCTTTCACCGTAAGCTTCCCACCCATAACCACCCTCCACAGCCACCACCCCTAACCACCCAACCGTTACTTTCCTGCATAACGTGTAGTGTCAGTCTGTTCATAAGCCATAGTAATAGTATGCACTTTTGGTGCTCGCCTTAAAGCAGAGTCTACTGGTCAGGGTGCTTGTGTATATTTGAAATTAAATGTATGCTTCCAGTTACTAATGATTAGGGGTCTTACTTAATATCTAGGCGCCAGGCTGTTCCATGAGTCCACCACTCAGAAAAAATTAATGGCTTCTGAACATAAGAATATTAAAAGCTAAAGGGCAAGTACATTTAAGTACGTACTAGTTATTTTCGAGTAATCAGTTCTGACATGGATTCAGAGTTTGCATGTCCCCACTGTAATCATGTATCTAGGTCTATTAGAAATTATGGAAATCATTGCCTGTTACATTCAAATGAATACAGAAGAGTTATCAGTTGCCCATTAGGGGGCTGCAGACGGAGGCTTTTCTCATATACAGGGCTAAAGGCTCATATATATCGTGACCACCAAGAACGAAGGTCAAAAAATCATGAAAAAAATTTGGCTTTGAGTCTCCATATGAAATTACAGTGTAAAACGCTGCTGTGCCAACACGTTTGTGATGGGATCAAAGATTTGTTTAATCATTTAAGACAGCACATGGATGACGGCACCAGGGTTCAGTGCCCATTTAATCAGTGCTCCAAAATGTTCTCAAAGAAGACCACATTTAGTGTACATTTAAGTAGATATCACAGATATCAGACAGTTAAGGACCTGCCAAGTGAAATGATCTGCTCATCAAATTCAGATTTTTTTGGTGACATGTCGCTAAGCTCGGGGGATTCCACTACAACAGAAAATGATATTCCCATAGGCCTATGTGAAGGGACCAGTGATGAGGAAATACAGACCACAGATGATGAATTATTTATAAGAAATCTTGCTTTGTTTTATTTAAAATTGTTGTCAAAATACTTGCTGCCATCATCGGTTATTCAGTGCATTGTAGAGGAATTTCAAAATATTCACTCACTTGGGTTTTCTTATTGCCTGCAGAAACTTACCACTTCATTGAAGCAGCTTGACATTCCTGAACCAAAAATTGAAGAAATTATAAATGGCATTGAAGAATCTGATATATTTTCTAAGTGTAACAGTGGACCATTAAGATCTAATTACAGTCGTAATAAATTCTTCAAAGAGACCTTTAATTACGTTCAGCCTCGGTGTCATTATCTGGGAAGGAACAGTCAGAACAAAGAGTGCACCTATCAATATATTCCAGTACTTGAAACATTACAGTGCCTTTTTAAGGACGAGTCTGTTTTCAAAGAATACATATTAACATCAGAGTACCAAGATCAAGCACACGTTGACTGTTATGTCAGTGATATTACTGATGGGCTTGCGTTTAAGAGTAATGGACTATTTAAAAGTTATCCTAACTCTTTACGGCTTATTCTTTATCAAGATGCTTTTGAAATATGCAACCCTTTAGGGTCAAGTAAGAAGAAGCACAAAATTCTTGGGGTTTATTTGACGCTTGGCAATTTTCGACCTCATCTTCGCTCTGTTGTTGATAATACCCTCTTAGTTCTCCTGTGTAAAGAAGTAGACTTGAAGCATTTTGGCCATGATAAAATATTTCATGATTTAGTTGAAGATTTAAAGAAGCTGGAGAACAATGGGATTCAGCTACATAATGAAACTGTGAAGGGGACACTGTATTGTATTACAGGAGACAACTTGGGGTCCCATGGTGTAGGTGGCTTTACTGAAAATTTTAGTACAGTTGAACACTTCTGCCGGTACTGTACCATCACCCTCACAGAATTTCTGAGTGACCCTGTTTTTGTTGGTACACAGAGAACAGTGGAAAATTATAATGCAGCAATAAGGCATCTTGAACAAGAACACATTGTTTTGAATAACATTAATGGTATTAAATTTAATTCTGCTTTCAATTCTTTGAAGTATTATCATGTTTGTGCATCTGGTCTGCCACCATGTTTAGGTCATGATATTTTTGAGGGTGTTGGAGATTATGATTTAGCCATGATTCTGAAGAATCTCATAAATGTTAAAAGATGGCTAACGTATGCAGAACTCAACCAGCGTATAAATTTGTTTCCTTATCTTGGTACAGATGCTGCCTCAAAGCCATGTCAGGTGAATGTTTCTGGGGGTAGACTAGGTGGTCAAGCAGCACAAAGCTGGTGCTTAATAAGGCTGTTACCTGTTATTATATGTGATGTAGTAGGAACGAAAAATGAAGATGATCCAGTTTGGCAGTTGTTTCTTTTACTGCATGATATCGTGGAAATAGTATGTGCCCCAAAGATTAAAGACTCAGACATTGCATATCTTTCTATACTCATCGATGAATATCTAGAAGACAGGCTATCATGTTTCCCGGACGAGAAACTTAAACCCAAACATCATTTTTTGAAACACTATCCGAAGCTAATTTTGCAGTTTGGTCCATTAATACACTTGTGGACACTGCGTTTTGAAAGTAAGCATTGCTATTTCAAAAGATGTATTAGAAGTGCCCAGAATTTCAAGAATGTCTGCCAGACAATGAGTGAAAAACATCAATTATTACAATCCTATAAACAGGCCAGCCCCTATTTTTCAACATAGAGTAGAGGTAACAAAAAGTATTCCTCTAATTTCAGATACATATAATCAAGGTATCCAAACAGCCATAAAGATGTGTCAGATTGCTGATAGTGCAGAAGTTAGTCTGGAAGTAGTAATAAAAGGCAGTCATTACAAAAAAGGGCACTATGTTGTATTAGGTAAAAGTGAAAATGGCTTACTGTTTGGAGAAATTCAGTTCATTATATTGAATCCTTGTACACAAGTATAGTTTTTAGTGCAAGAATTTAAGTCACAGCTTTCAAAAAGCTTACATGTATACACACTATTGCACAATTCGACACCCACTTCATTTCAATGTATAGAGTCTTCAAAATTGATCAGTTATGTACCTCTTAATGGCTACAAGAAAGGAAAATCACTATTCATCCCACTCAAACATACCATATCTTCATAAGACATTGTTTAATGAGTAAGGTAAGTTGATGAAAATATTCATTGGGGACACCAGATTTTTATGGATTATAATATTGCTCACAAAAAAAAAAAAAACTTGTGGCATACTTAGGAATCCTTGAGAGTAATACAATGCCCTATACTGATCTGTATTCTAGGCAGTAAAAATGTATGGAGTAATGGAACATGATTAGAAGGACGCAACGAAAGATTAAGTTGAACTGGAAACTGATCGTCAAAGTTCCGTACAAAAAACTGAGACGTGGACTTGAATTGGTGGTACCCAAGGACCATGATGGGTATGAGGCTGATGTTAGTGATAGTGACGTGTGTAGTACAAGTAGTCGAGACACACTGATTTTGGGCCCTGTTGAGGCAGGTAAGTGTCAATTAATAAAATACTATGTATTAGTAACGGTAACTCTTGTACAGTACTCCCACTTACAACACACTTTGGACAGCACAATTCACGTACACCACTGAAGCCCCCCCCCAAAAAAAAAAAGTACAGCACACACAGGTGCTGCACAGAATCGTCTTGAATGGTGCCTCAGGTCTGAAGAGTGCATCCTACTACTGTACAGGACAACTTAGTCCAGCACACAGCTCTTCGAGCATAGATTGAAGGTGGCTTCACATGAGGTAACTTTCGATACTGACTAACACTGTTACATGCTTGCGGGCAGGTGCTCCCAATTATGATTTTAATGTAATATCATCACATGGATAGGGCAACATTGCTGCCACAAAGGATTGTTTTTGGCCATGATGTTGGTGGAAGTGCAAGGTAAACAAAGGAGAAACTCCTCATTAGAGTTTTAGGATTATTTTTCTAACACCCATCATTTTTTTTGTAAGATATGTTGTTTGTGTAGATATTTTGTGATGAAAAAAGATATAAAGCAGACTTAATATAATACTACTATGTACTGTGCTGTACATGAGGGTACTGTACTTGCTTTATGAAAAGTTGTATAGATTATAAATTTACAAGTTTGTATAAAAAGTATTTATATAATTGTTCATTCAGAAATATTCGTCATTGGTAAAGTTCTGGAAAAATACAGTAAACCCCGCATGAATTGGATATACACTTTTCGGATATCAGATCTCTTAGACACTTTATGACCCTTGGACAAAATCTGGATATCCCGGATTGTAGTTAATCATGCGTGTGTGTCAGAGTTTCTGGTGCCAACCAGATGCCTTACGCTGAAACTCTATAACTGGGAATGGAAGCAATTTGGACACCTGTACTTAAGCAGTACACACAATGACTTTAGGTGTCTTAAGTGTATGAGAAAAATTGATGATTTAATATTACAGTAATCCCTCGATAACCAACAGGGCCTCTGACGTCATGCCATATCTAAAACGTCGGTTATCGAGATCCATTTTCAGTGTTATAATGGGGGGGTTAGGTTCCTGGATGTTGGTCATCGGTCCCCATTTTCAATGTTATAAGGGGTTAGGTTCCTGGACTGTTGGACAATCCCAAATTTCACTGTGCTGGGATTTCAGGAGACTGGTGGAGATCTGGGCAAAGTAGGTGGTTGCATGAGGCAAACAATGTCAGATCTGTGAGGGTTTTAGTAATTTACTCAAAAGTGTGTGTAGTTCCAGGGAAACAGTGCCAGATATATAGGGTTTGTTGTAATTTGAAGGTGTCGGTTATGTGAAGCGTCGGTTATCGGACCGTCACTTATCGAGGAATTACTGTATTTCAAAATGATAAAACAGTGAAATAATAATGGGGGTTGGGGGGGTCCCAGAAGACCTGGGGTTTTCAGTAGTAAACAGACTGGAAACAGCCCATCGGATATCTCAGATTTTCGGCTATCTCGTATCTGCTTTTCCTCTGATTAGTGTGACTTATGCGGGTTTACTGTATACCTCAGAAGTGAAACTAAACAGGACTATAAATAATTTGGGAACCTCTTTACACAGTAGACCGTTGACATAACACAAATTGGTATAAAATGTTCCATATAAAGTGACGTGTAAATTTAGGAGTCCAAAATCTATTGAAAACGAATCCTCACTAAATTACGAGAGTTGAATTTGTCGCTCATTTTTCCTAAACACCCCCGTTGTGCTAAGTAAGACATGCACCCTTATTTCAGTACAACGCGATATTAGCATTAAGCGAACTTTCCTGAAACCTATCTCGCGTTATATCGACGGTCCACTGTATTGTCATATCCATTTTCTTATGTACTCTTCTTCATTCTAGCACTAAATGCTAAATTACTACTTATTTTTTTGCATTTTTCGTTTTTTATCTTTTTTTTTTTTTGTCATCAGAGCTGTGAAGTATGGAGGAAATCAAGAATGCAGTTCAGAGTATTCTTCCCAATCTTCTTCCACAAGTACTGGAGGAAGCGTGTGAACACCTTATAGGTTTAGGTGTTGAAACAGAAGATGACCTAAAGTATGTTAAGTCATCTGATCTTCCGATGCTGAAGGACATTCAAGTGCGGAAACTTATTCATAACTGGCAACAAGGTACAGAATTATTTTAAGCTAAATTTTCTTTAATTTTTGCAGCAGATGTGGGTGTTATCTACTCTTAACATTTCATGAATTTGTCAGAGATAATATACCTTATGAAATAAACAGATACATGCAAGAAACAAAAACGCCCCAAAACCCGAATAACTTGGAATCTGAACACTGTTTCTTTAACTCTTAGAACTCAAACGCAGCCGATGATGGCCATAACATATAGGACTGCTCTTAACTCGTTTGTTTTCACTGGCAGAAAAATTTGCTATTAAATTTTGCCATCAGCACTTCTCACTAAGGTCAATGCAGTTATAAATACTTTCATTTATACACTGTATTTACTTTTTTGACACTTTGAGTTTTGAGGTTTGACTGTACTGCCCAGGAAACGTAAGAGGCATCATGTTATATAGGTTTTCTTTTTAATTAAATTTCAGGGTCCACACCATCTCAGACATCACAAGAGACTGCTTTATCAGACACATCTATAATATCTGAATCGGTTTCACCACCTTCAACCTCAGAGGAAGAAAGAGAAATAGCAGCAAATTTACGGCCTGGTGTAAATCCTGTTTGGGCAGATGAATTTGAAATACCATGGTCAAAATTTTCAAAGAAAAATCTAATGACATGTTTACAAAAGAGGTTAAGACCTAAACCATCAGCAAGAAGAGAGATGGTGAGAATTCTAGTTGATGAAATAAGTAAGATCTCTCAGAAGCCAGGTAAAAGGTCACTAGCAACAATTGCACAAAAGATTGTGAAGACATATCCTCAGTCTTTCCTAGATGAGATTGAAGGCACTCGTGTTGGTACTGGATATGATTCCCTTCTGAAACAATTGCAGTCACGGTTTGACAACATAAATAGAAAATCTGACAGTAACTCATTCAAAAGGAAATGTAGAAACTCCCTTGTAATGGAGGAGGAAGATGCTGTGAGAGCTGGTCCAGTCACCAAAATATACTTGCATGATAAGTATGGATGCATTAATTATATGCCGAGTGATTACCCAGAGGGGGAATCAGAAACAACACAAGAAGATAAGCAAAGCTTATTAAAACAGAAATACAAAGAAAAACTTCATGATGAAGTGGAATATCTGATGAAGGATATCTACTTTTCTCAAAGGCAAGACATCATACAAAGGAAAATGGATGTTCTTCATTTAAAAATAGAATGGCCTTATTTATTTGAGGCAGCAGGAATGTTCGTTCATTTTATGGAACTCACTGGCATTAACATAAGTGAAAAAGTAGAGTCTGCCATTGCTAGTAAGGGAGCACGAATTCTAAAATGGATAGAAGAAGAACCAAACATGAATATAAGGAGAATTCAACAGGAACTTGTGGAGGCTAAATGCTCTGTTGATAATGGCAATGCAGAGGTAGCAGCTATGATCTGTGCTGCTATGTCTTACCTAAATGAAAAAGAAGACTCTCTGTATGTATGTGTAAAGGTTAGTTTTCTATATTAATAGTTCAAGTTGTATACAAAAGTAAATACCATACTAAACTGATGATCTAAAAAATTCCAATATGATCATACATTGTGTGCCTCTAACAATGCGTAGTAGTACAGTACTTTGACAGCTGAGTTCTGGGAACTGGAAGATTTTAACCCCTTGAAGTGAACCTTCTCTGTGTTTGTTCGTCCATCTGTACCTGTGCGTCGCACCGAGTACCTGTCTGTCTCCATGCACCTGTATGTATGTCTTGTCATTTTGTCCGTTTGCATGTATCTCTGAACTCTTTGTGCCTATTGTGCTCTATGTGTTTGTGTTGTTCTTGTAGGAGTAATTTGTTATATGTTCCCTAAGTGTGAAGGCTTTCATTTATATTTATTTCTGCTTATTCATTTTTCAGCCAACTGCAGCTAGACCTGAATTGGAAAAGGACCTTCCCAAGACACCATGTTTAATAGGCTTTGGTAAGTTAAGCTTGGCTGATATTTACCAATATTATCATGAAACCTAGCTTTTATTTTTATGGATAATGATATGCAACCAAAGGAGGTTTAGTGCTGCAACCCTTAACAGTGTAAATTGTGGTAGGAGTACACAATTTTATGGCAAAAATATTGAATAATTCAGTTTATGGAGGTAATTTTGCATATAGATGGATAATATTGCTTTTTTCGGGGGGGAAAAAAGGATACATTTAGTAGAATGATGCTTAGGGTGAGTGATGAGTGCTGTAAGGAGAGAAAGCAGGCAAAGTTAATTATATTGCAACACCCTACAGACTATACAGAAGAGAGGTGAAACTATTATCATTATTTTGATTATTTTATTATTATTATTATTATTATTATTATTATTATTATTATTATTATTATTATTATTATTATTATTACATGATCTTTTGGGACAAAGGCTGGAGGTGGAGGAGGTTAAACATCTAAAAGCAGTTCCGTCTTAAGCATAGAAGGGTGGACGGAGCGGTTAGGATGTTAGAGGTGTATCATAAAATTACAAGAGAGGCATGTTAATTTTCTTTATTACATTTCAGGGGCATCAAGGTTGACGGCAACCAGATATATGTTGTCAATTGATGGTGTTGTTGTCACTGACCATATCGCAACATTTACTACTGGGCTGGCTATGCTGCTGGCCTCCTACTACAACTTCAATATAATGTACCCTGTTGATTCTGCATCGACACTGGAGTTCATTCAAAGGTAATTATTTTCTTAAATGGAACTTAAGGGTAAAAATGTCTAGAGGGAGGCGGGGGCCGAATGGATAAGGTGGTGAGCGTGGGGTCGGACTGATGTCTATGCATGGGTTCGAACCCCACCAGTGCCACCTTGAAACTTTGTGTCATACGCCGAGTGTCGTAAAATCACCTACATGTCACCCTGATAACCGAAATCTAGTTGCACATGCAACAAAGTTGAGTTCGGGGAGGGGGGGCATGGGTTTCTAAAAGTGTCACTATAAAATCCTTGCCTCCACCACTACCGGGCTGCCCTGAACGACATCAAAGGACACATAATGCCTACCGGTGCACACAGGCTAGAACAAAGAAAAAAATTCCATTGTTACCTGTCAAGAAATCATAATTTTCTTCTAAAATATCTTTACGGTATTCTTTTGAAACTGAGTAGATTGTTAATGAGCAACATCTACTTCTGTGGTATGCAGTTATAGCTTACATATTAAATTTAGTACATAGTGTTGTTAAGGCTGAAGAAAAAAATCCAGTATTTACAACACATATATTTCTGTCTATCATTGCAGATGCTTTGTTGGCATCAATCCAGAGCGAGGCAGCAAGATTGAAGTAAAGAAGCACTGCAAGAGACGCACCCAAGTCCATCCCAGAGTTCTGTCCCTGATTAATGCTATTGCTGATGTAGAGTGGAGGTGCTAAATCCACAAGGTAATATTCATTACTTCTGAAAACATTTTTAATCTTTAATAATCTTTTGACTGCTCCCATTAGGGGTCGCTACAGCGAATCACTGTTCTCCAACGCGCTTGGTCTTCTGCGTCTTCCTGTGTCACGCCCACCACTTGCATGCCTCCCTTCACAGCATCCATAAATCTTCTCTTTGGTCTCCCTCTCTTCCTCCTGCTGGGTAGATCCTTGTCCAGCATCCTCCTCCCCACATACTCCTTGTCTCTCCTCCTGACATGTCCAAACCACCTCAGCCTCGCCTCTCTTGCTTTGTTCCACAACCTGGCGTACGTGTGTTATTCCTATGTCGTAATCATTCCTGACTTTATCCATCCTCGTCACTCCAAGAGGAAATTGCAGCGTCTTCAATTCCGCTCCTTCCAACTCTGCCTCTTTGTTATTTTTTGAAAAAGTTAGTGGTACTGTTTCCATACCGTACAGCTTGGCGGGTCTCACTACTGTTTTATTAATCTTCCCTTTTTTTCTTGCGGAAACCTTGCTGTCACATATCACTCCTGCTGTCTTTCTCCATCTATTCCATCTTGATTAAACTCTCTTCTTTACCTCCCTACCACACTCTCCATTACCCTGTACAGTTGACTCTCGTTTAACCGACCCCAACGGGACCGGAGAGTGGTCAGATAAGTGAAAAGTTCGGTTGAGCGGGTTAGAAATAAAAAAAAAGCAAAAAATTCTGAAATTATTTATACAGGCTCTACAGCACCTAAGCTGCCCTATGCACCCCCTGAAAGTATAAAATATGGATTAAAAAAATAAAGAAAGAAAGAAACCTACCTTTTTTCCCTCTTAGTACACTGCATGGACCTAAGGCAAGCAAAGGGCCGGGGTGGTACAAATGTACCCTCATGATTCCTAGACAGCTGTGTATTGTGTAATTATTTGTGTTGTTTGTGAAGTCTTAAGACAAATAACAATTAAAAAATTGGTTATCCGACTTGCTATCCAACCCCCTCAAGGGTCGGATAATCGGAGGTCGGATAAACGTGAGTCTACTGTACCATGAACCCCAAATATCGGAATTCGCCAACTTTGTCGTCTTTACACCTTTTAGCCTGTTGTCTCTCCATTACCTCCGTTGAGACACGTACTCAGTCTTTAATAATGCTCATTATTTTTTTCCCAAGAAATTGTGAAGCACTTCATAGGATTTGGTTAACTGAAAGTAGCCTCCAGGAAGTTCATGTACATTTATGTATTTCATTCATTGATTTACCATTTGATTTTGCCCAGAATCTCCTCCTATTGCTACCACACCCAAAATTTATTTGTTGATTTATAGCTTTTATTAGAGGTGTTATAGTGTTACCACACCAAAAAATTACTTATTTTCTTATAAATTTTATTAGCGATGTTATGAATACGTAGTGACAGTTTGAAATTGGTTGTATGTTTGTGACAGTGGAAGGGGGCTGGTCATTCTTATCTGGAAGCTTAGTGGGTCTTTTCTTTAGTCAGTTTTCTTCAATATAAATAAACATCTTGCCCTGTAGTATGTACCTAGCTGATATTCATGTAATATTACGTGTTCAAGAATCAAGACAGCAATGCCAATTTTGTTTCATGTTTATATCTTGGTCTTAATTATTACAGGTGCTGTCAGCCAGTGGAGGGGAAGGAACTGGAAGGTGATAGAAACTGAGCGCTACTCGACTGTATCAAAGTACTCTCCATGCCTGATGATGTACAGTGTAATGAAATGTCTACAAGTAAGGTTTTTTTTCTGGAATGGTCCTTTGTAATGAAACACACACACACACACACACACACACACACACACACACACACATATATATATATATATATATATATATATATATATATATATATATATATATATATATATATATATATATATATAGTGTGTGTGTGTGTGTGTGTGTGTGCATGGATAAATATAATATTTTATGGTGCTTTAGTTTTAAAACTTTGCTCGGGTAATTTCTCCTTTTACCTCATTCAGATTCCAAAGGCTAGATTATCTTTTTCATGTGAACACAAGGAAATAAGCATTTAACAAGCCTGTCAAATAGGCATTCCTGGCATATGATAAACCTTACATTCCTTTAATGATTTTATTTTTGTGTACTTTGGCTCAGGTGGAGTGTTTCCCTACAGAGATAAGGAATATTTTTGTATTTCTGTGTCCTGCCAAATCAGGTAGATATGTGATACTCAAGATCTGTTAAGAAAAGTATCGTTCATATTAAAAAAAGGTTCTTGAAGTGTAGCCGTCGATGTAAGTTATTCTAAGTACTGAAAGTTTAGCCTCGTAAGCGCTGAATAGTCAGCTTTCCGCAGTATATTCATTTTAAAACGATTGTCATGAAAAATGTTGCTCTTGATTTAGGATATGCAGTCTAATGTTTTTGGTTGTCATTACTGTAGGAATTGACACAAATCTGTATTTGCTGCTTCACATGATAAGTTGTATACAGTATTGAACCTTGATATATCTAATTTGGTCTTTATCAAACATGATTTTTCTAATATCCTATCTTTTCTGCATATACAAAACTTTTCTCTTGGCTCATGTATACTCGGTACTACACATACAGAGGTAAACAAACTTTCTTCTGCTTTGCTGATAAAATGGTTTATACGGAAAAGGGCAAATGATGACACCATTTTATATATATATATATATATATATATATCTATATATATATATATATATATATATATATATATATATATATATATATATATATATATATATATACAGTAGTAACTTGAGATACGAGTTTAATTCGTTCTGTAACTTAGCTCGTAAGTCAGTCTACTCGTATGTCAAACAACAACAGTATACTTTATCAAGGCATAAAAAATATATATAAAATAAAAGAAAAAAGTTTTATTTAGTGTTCTTTAGTGCTCGTATCTCAAAATTACGCTCGCATCTCAAACAAAAAAACGGACCAACTCGTGGCTCGTATCTCAAAAAACTCGTATGTCAGGCTGCTCTTCTCTCAAGGTACTACTGTATATATATATATATATATATATATATATATATATATATATATATATATATATATATATATATATATATATATATATATATATATATATATATATATATATTATATTTTATTTTATTTTATTTTATTTATTTATTTTTTATTTCTTTATTTTTTTTTTTTGGTTTTCTCGATTCAGTCTTCACCCCAATTGGATTGATATATTAAGGGTTTGCATACTGTGCTGCTAACATAAAGAGTAAATAATGTGGACATTAACCAGAAATTTCTTACAACTTCTTACTGTTAATTTATTCACTAGTTCTTGTAAACTACAAATATTTTGGACCAGTATTGTAATTCCAGTAAAATACAATAAAATTGAGAAATACATTTTTTCCCTTTTACCCGTTTTTTTACAGGTAATTTACCCTTTTACTCATTTTTTTTACAGGTAATTTCCCCTTTTACCCATTTTATTTACAAGTAATTCCTGTAAATCGTATACAGAAATTATACTGTAATATTTTACAGAAAATAAAAATACATAAAGCTGTAAATTTTACGGAACATCATTTACGGAAAAGTTGTAAAGTTTTACAGAAAAATAAAATTACAGAAAATTGTAAATTTTACGGATAAAGTTTGGCAGCCACATTACCAGTGAATTTTCTGTAAATTTTTTTTTTACAGTGTACATGTTTCCACAAATCGAATAAATTTTAAGACAATTATTGTTTTTTTTCATCCATTTTTTGATAAAGGGCATATAAACAAGTCAAACAAACTCAATGTTTATTGGAATTTGGTCAAATTATGATTACAGCCTCCTTCTCTTCCTCCTCCTCCTCTACCCCTGTAGAATTATCGGGATGACCGTAAGATCGTGACTCCAAGGTTCTAAAGTAGTATCTTTTGTCCTCAACTACAGATATCCCTCTCTTGGGATATTTTACTGTACTCATTCGTCCATGAGCCTTCATGATACTGTAAAAGAAATCATATAGTCGCAGCTTGGACAGCTCTAGGACGTAGTAGCCAATGTAGTTTGGATGATTCACCTGTGAATATTTCTTATGGCAAACTACAACTACATGACCATCATTGAGGGGTACAACGCGTTTAAAATAAGGACTTCGGACCAGCTTCAAAAACTTTTCGCGGTTGGTGACAATATCTATGTCTTCACTATATTTGGCCGCGTTCATCAGGAATCGACCAAAAATGCTGATTGAAATACACTTGATTGCAGTTTTCTTGAAAGGGCAAGTAGCACTTTTGCGGGCTTCTATGTTATCCTGAATGAAGTCCGCAAGAAAGTGCTTTTGCTTAAACATATAAATAGCATGCACTTTTTAACAACCCGGCCTAGTTGAATAAGCAGTTTAAAGAGGGACAGAACAAACAGCATTTTCTCCTGAGCAACATGTGTTCCAATCTGTTTTATGTTCTTACACGGTACTGGACAGTTTTCTTCTTCATACCATTCGTGTGCGGCTGACCCTGACAGTGAATTTGAGATAAATCTGACTTATTTAATAACACGAGGAAAGGAAAGGAAAGGGAAGGGGGGAGGAGAGAGAAGAGGGAGGGAGAAAGGTATGATGGAAGGGAGAGTTGAGCGAAACTGTAGGGATTCAGGAGTATTTATACCCAAATCAACAAGAAGACATCCATAAGGACGTGAATATACAGCATATTTATATATATCTACAAACTGGTTTGCCTTCTCTTTTCCGAATATTTGTCTGCCCAGACAGTGAATTTGAGATAAATCTGACTTATTTAACCCTCTCGCGCACGATGACGCATTTCATGTCATCAAGGGTAAAAGGTTCTGGCGGACGATGACGCGAAACGCGCCGTAAAAGTAAATAAAAAATTATTAAAAATTAAGTTTTCGATGAAAGTGCGTCAAATTTGCAGTTGTTGGGATAAGTTTCTTAATAGTAACATATAGCAATCTTTCTAAGGAACGTAGATGAGGAGCTTTGAGTGATTTTTATTTGTTAGGTTACTCTGACGAGAGAATAAAATTCAGTTTTATCGGTGTAACTCGGGAACTAATAGACGTATGAGGAATTTGAAGATACCATAAGAATCCTCACTAAAGTCCGCTTCGGAACATATATTCGCCTAAAAAAGTTGGTCCACAAAATTTCGAGCTAGCCGCAAATTTCTCAAGAATCAGAGGGGAATGGAACACACACACACACACACACACACACACACACACACACACACGCACACTTTCCCTCTCACATCGCTCTCCCTTCCCTCCACTGACTCACTGAGGTATTTCTGGGTTGCCTTCGGTTGAGCGCTATCTTGATCTAGGGAAAAAGGTAAACTCGATGCGGCAACATCTAAGGTCATATGACACCGAAGAGCAGGCAGAAAATATAAAGAAATGCAAGTTGAGAAAAGGAATAAGAAGAAAGAAGTTAAGAAATGAGATATAAGACATTAATTAATGCAAAATCAGAAGAAAAAAAATGAAAGTGCGTCAAATTTGCAGTTGTTGATATAAGTTTCTTAATAGTAACATATGGCAATCTTTCTAAGGAACGTAGATGAGGAGCTTTGAGTGATTTTTATTTGTTAGGCTACTCTGACGAGAGAAGAAAAAAAATCAGTTTTATCGGTGTAACTCGGGAACTAATAGACGTATGAGGAATTTGAAGATACCATAAGAATCCTCACTAAATTCCGCTTCGGAGCATATATTCTGCTAAAAAAGTTGGCCCACAAAATTTCGAGCTAGCAGCAGATTTCTCAAGAATCAGAGGGGAATGGAACACACACACACACACACACACACACACACACACACACACACACACACGCACACACATGATCCCTTTCTCACGGAAAAAGGTAAACTCGATGCGACAACGTCTAAGGTCATATGACACCGAAGAGCAGGCAGAAAATATAAAGAAATGCAAGTTGAGAAAAGAAATAAGAAGAAAGAAGTTAAGAAATGAGATAAAAGACATTAATTAATGCAAAATCAGAAAAACAAAGACTTGGTGCTGCAGTGTTTAGGGTTAGACAAATAACCGGAGTAAAAAAATATGTATATAAGTTGAGGAAAGAAATAAGAAGAAACAAGTTGAGAAATGAGAAATAAGAAGATAATGATACAATACATCCAGCAAAAACTTAAATAATTTATCGAGTCTTACGTTCAATGACGATTTTTTATTTTATTTTCGGACTTGCATTAGAGAGTAAATTCATATTCCAGCCTGGTCATTAACCTAATGTCCTTAACCTTTTCCGTGATTATAATCTCGTGGTCATCCGAGGGCCCAAGATCTTATCTTAACCCTTCAAGTACCCTCTCTCCCATTTCCCCCCCCCCCTCCCCCCTCCCTGCTGTGCACCCCTACTCCCGTCACCCTCCCGCTTCCGTACGCTAGTCCGAGAGGGGGTGGGGGTGGGGGTTGGTGAAAAGGTAAAAGATGAGGGGGGGGTGTAGGGGAGGGGGGGTCCAGATACCCCCTCTTCCGTAACCCCCCCGCTGACCCCCCCAACCCCCACTTCCAGTCCCCCCCGCGGAGGCAACCCCCACTTCCGTACATTTGTTACTACTGTCAATCCAGCTGTTGAATGAAGTAGGGTATCCCAACCACGATACAAAATACTGCTTTTTTCCTTTATTTTTTCGTGAACGCAGTATTTTAATATCGTATGACTCAGGCAGAGCGCTTAAGACGAGCTCTGGTGCGTAGAATATCCCCTGTATTGGTTCTCCAGACAAATCTTCTAAGAGATAAGTTCTTGGGCGATTCTTGTGTTTAATTGATTTTATGCGAAAGAGCTCGTGAGTATTTTGCTGCGAGTATCCTTTATGGAATACAGAGGAACGAGCACTTCCAAAAAGGCGAACTATTTCCCCAACTGCCAGTCGAGGACTGATGGAAGACGCTGGTTGCTTCGGGTTTTTATACATTGCGTGGAATTGCCGTTTGATTGCAGATGGGTCTTTTAAGTTATGAATATCAATGGGAGTTTGTTTGTTCTTCAGTCCAGAATGGGGCGAGCGGTTGCAGGGGAGTCCTCCCCCAGGGAGGACTCCCCTTCTGGCTGCCGACCCGAGAGGTGTCTTGATAACTCCTCGAACCTCTTTCTTCTCAATTTCTGCAACATTCGCGGTCTTCGCTCTAATTTTCATTCTGTGGAACATCATCTCTCCTCCTCTAAACCTCACCTTCTCTTCCTTACCGAAACACAGGTTTCTGAGGCTACTGACAGCAATCTCTACTCTGTTCCCTCCTACTATCTCTATCCTAAATTTCAATCCAAAGCTGGATGTTGCGCCTACGTGCGCAACGACATCACTTGCTCTCGTGCCCACAACCTTGACTCTTCTGAATGTTCCACCATCTGGCTAAGACTTCATTGTCATTCTATTACTAAATACATCTGTGCTGTTTATCTCTCACCTAACTCTACCAACTATGTAAAATTCTTTGACTATTTGAATTCTAAAGTGGAGCACATCTTGACCCACTCTCCCTTCGCTGAACTCTCCATCTTGGGAGATTTCAATGTTCACCACCAGCTTTGGCTTTCATCCTCTTTCACTGACCATCCTGGTGAAAAAGCCTACAACTTTGCTATCCTCAACGACCTAGAGCAGTTGGTCCAGCACCCTACACGTATTCCCGACCGTCTTGGAGATCGGCCCAACATTCTAGACCTCTTCCTTACCTCAAACCCTTCTGCTTATTCTGTCAAACTGTTCTCTCCGTTGGGCTCCTCCGATCACAATCTTATTTCTGCATCCTGTCCTATCGCTCCTGTACACCCTCTGGACCCACCGAAGAGGCGATGCTTCTGGCATTTTGCTTCAGCTCGGTGGGACGACCTGAGAATGTACTTTTCCGATTTCCCGTGGAATGATTATTGCTTCCAGGATAGAGACCCCTCTGTGTGTGCTCAGCGCATCACAGAAGTGATTGTCTCTGGAATGGAGGCATACATTCCTCGTTCTTTCTCTACTCCTCACGCTAAAAAGCCTTGGTTTAATCACGCTTGTTCTCGTGCTGTCAATGATAGAGAGGTAGCTCACAAAAGGTACCAGAGCCTTCAAACTAATGCTAATTATGAACTTTACATTTCTGCCCGAAATCGTGCCAAATCTATTCTCCGACTAACCAAAAATTCTTTCATTAATAGAAAATGTCAAAACCTTGCTTTCTCTAACTCTTCCGTGACTTCTGGCATCTAGCCAAAAACATCTCCTCCAACTTCACTTCTTCATCTTTCCTCCACTCCTCAGTCCTGACGGCACCACTGCCGGCTCATCTATCTCTAAGGCTTCACTCGGCTCTCAAACTTTTGTTTATGAAAACTCCACTCTGGACGATTCTGGGCATATTCCTCCTACTCATCCCCCCTCTGACTCCTTTATGCCTGTTATAAAGATTCTTCAAAATGATGTTTTCTATGCCCTCTCTGGCCTCAATCCTCAGAAGGCTTATGGACCTGATGGAGTGCCTCCTATTGTCCTTAAAAACTGTGCCTCCGTGCTGTCACCCTGCCTGGTCAAACTCTTTCGCCTCTGCCTGTCAACATCTACCTTTCCTTCTTGCTGGAAGTATGCCTTCATACAGCCTGTGCCTAAGAAGGGTGACCGCTCCAATCCCTCAAACTACCGCCCTATAGCTTTACTTTCTTGTCTATCTAAAGCTTTTGAATCAATCCTTAACCGGAAGATTCAAAAGCACCTTTCCACTTCTGACCTTCTATCTGATCGCCAGTATGGGTTCCGCAAGGGGCGTTCTACTGGTGATCTCCTAGCCTTCTTAACTGACTCTTGGTCATCCTCTCTTAGCCGTTTCGGTGAAACTTTTGCTATTGCGCTGGACATATCAAAAGCTTTTGATAGGGTCTGGCACAAATCTTTGCTTTCTAAACTACCCTCCTACGGTTTCTATCCTTCTCTCTGTACCTTTATCTCCAGTTTCCTTTCTGACCGTTCTATTTCTGCCGTTGTAGACGGTCACTGTTCTTCTCCTAAATCTATTAACAGTGGTGTCCCATAGGGTTCTGTCCTATCTCCCACTCTTTTTCTGTTGTTCATTGATGATCTTCTTTCCAAAACGAACTGTCCTATCCATTCCTACGCCGATGATTCCACTCTGCATTACTCAACTTCTTTTAATAGAAGACCCACACTTCAGGAACTTAACGACTCAAGGCTGGAGGCTGCAGAACGCTTAGCCTCAGACCTTACTATTATTTCCGATTGGGGCAAGAAGAACCTGGTGTCCTTCAACGCCTCAAAAACACAGTTTCTCCACCTATCCACTTGACACGATCTTCCAAACAACTATCCCCTATTCTTTGACAACACCCAGCTATCACCTTCCTCAACACTAAACATCCTCGGTCTATCCTTAACTCAAAATCTCAACTGGAAACTTCATAAATTATCTCATCTCTTACTAAATCAGCTTCCTCGAGGCTGGGCGTTCTGTACCGTCTCCGCCAGTTCTTCTCCCCTTCACAGTTGCTGTCCATATACAGGGGCCTTGTCCGCCCTCGTATGGAGTATGCATCTCATGTGTGGGGGGGCTCCACTCACACAGCTCTTCTGGACAGAGTGGAGGCTAAGGCTCTTCGTCTCATCAGCTCTCCTCCTCATACTGATAGTCTTCTACCTCTTAAATTCCGCCGCAATGTTGCCTCTCTTTCTATCTTCTATCGATATTTCCACGCTGACTGCTCTTCTGAACTTGCTAACTGCATGCCTCCCCCCCTCCCGCGGCCCCGCTGCACTCGACTTTCTACTCATGCTCATCCCTATACTGTCCAAACCCCTTATGCAAGAGTTAACCAGCATCTTCTCTTTCATCCCTCACGCTGGTAAACTCTGGAACAATCTTCCTTCATCTGTATTTCCTCCTGCCTACGACTTGAAATCTTTCAAGAGGAGGGTATCAGGACACCTCTCCTCCTGTATTTGATCTTCCTTTCGGCCACCTCTTTTGCTTTACTTTAGGAGCAGCGAGTAGCGGACTTTTTTTTTTTTTTATTGTTTTCTTTTTTTGTTGCCCTTGAACTGCCTCCTTTGTTGTAAAAAAAAAAAAAAAGATGCGTGCTTTAAGTGTACGAATGGCCCGCTCTGCCAAGGCTGCTTTGATCTCACTTGAGTACACACTGTACAGCTTAATGCCCCGGGAACATAAATAGTTTCTTACTTTTCGATTCCAGAATTCTGTGCCCAAGTCGGTGTGTAATCTTCTGTAGCTTATGCAATGTATATGTTTTATTGCTTCTCAAAAAGTTGAATACGTCATCACGTGTTATTGCCGGATTTATACTTTTTGCTTTCTCCCATAATTTCGCCTGAGAGCTTAAACCATAGGGTTCGTTATGTTGGGAGTATAGAGCGTGTAAGAGATCCTTCTTCCGGAGTTCACCATTGGAATACGCGTTCAGCTGGGGGTTCTCCAACAATGTTTGAGCGAAACATTAGGGACTCAGGAGTATTTATACCCAAATCAACAAGAAGATATCCATAAGGACGTGAATATACAGCATATTTATATATATCTACAAACTGATTTGCCTTCTCTTTCCCGAATATTTGTCTGCCCAGAGTGTGAATTTGAGATAAATCGCACTGTCTTAACAAGAGGAAATGAGAACAGTTCAGGCTAATATTCCTTGCATGCTTCCACCCATATATAGATTCTGAGTGATAAATATGCATGAAATATTGTTGTGCCGTCCGCGAGTAAAACATCAACCACAATTTTGTTCCTTACAGCATCAATGAAAATATCGTCAAGTACATACAATGTCCCTCTCTGATCAAACGTATCCTCGTTGGCAATTGGATCAATTATTTCAGACGACACTATAACTTTAGGTCTTATTTCTTTATTTATTTGAAGAGGATGAGACGTTAAGCCACATATGACAATTTTTTTGAACTTTTCATGATACTTCAGTATAAGTTGCTGTACAAGTTCCGATTTTCCAGAGTTGCTATATCCTGCAACTATTATGCGCGCAGGGTATTGGAAAATATCGAGAAGGTTCTCTGAATATGTCTCAGCCATAGCGGAAACTCTATTAATGATGGTAATAATTAAAGTATGATGCTTATATAGCACAGAATATGTATGTGTGTGTGTGTGTGTGTGTGTGTGTGTGTGTGTGCGCGTGTGTGTATACAACAACAACAACAACAACAACAATACCAATTACCCTCACTTTGTGTATGCTCCCCACTTCCGTCACCCCCCCGCTGACCGCCCTCTGACCGTCCTACCCCTACTCCCGTCACCCCCACGCTGACCACCCTTTCTTCCGTCACCTCCCCCCCGCTGACCGTCCTACCCCCGCTCCCGTCACCCCCCCACTCCAGTACCCCCCGCTTCCGTACGCTAGCCCGAGAGGGGGGCATGTGGACATGTGAAAAAGTGAAAGATTGGAGGGGGGTGAGGGGTACGGGGGGGTCCAGCTACCCCCTCTTCCGTCAACCCCCCGCTGACCCCCCCAACCCCCACTTCCGACACCCCCCCGAAAAAAATACCCCCACTTCCGTACATTTGTTACTACTGGCTTTGAAGCATTTTCGAGACATAGTGATGGGGTACAAAATTGTGGTGTACACGGACCACGCGGCCATCACTGATCTTTTCAAGGGAAAAAACCTACACGGTCGTCTGGCAAGATGGTTCTTAACGATCCAAGCATACAATCCGGAGATAAAATATATCACCGGGAAAACAAATGTGGTCGCCGATGCCTTATCACGAAATATTCCGATAGGCGCGATTACCACCCCAGAGGTCATCCACAACTTCATTTCACCTGAGCTACACACTGCTCAGCGAGACCACCCAGTGTGGAAGAGCTTAATTTACGCCCTAGAGTCGGGAGACGAAACAAACCTTCCAGAATTGCCAGTTCCCTTTTCACAATTTTTCTTATCAGAGGACAACCTCCTTTGTAGGTCATGGCCAACCAAACCAGTACCTATAGAATAACTGGTCATCCCAGACAAATACGTCCCCGTGACGCTTAAGCTGGTTCATGACACCCATTTCTGGTCAACCAGGAAGGGACAAGACACTATCTGTCACCAGACAAAAATACTATTGGCCCACATTACGGGTTGATGTAGAAAAACATGTCGCACAATGTGTCGTTTGTGCTAAGCACAAAGGGTCTGTAAAAGGGACAGCACCTATGTTGCAATACCCAGTACCAGAGGCGCCATGGGATGTTGTAAATATAGACTTATTACAGCTCCCCCAGAGCCAACATGGTTCGCGCTACTTATTAGTGTAGGTTTCTAGTTCTAGCGCCTCTCAAGGACAAGACAGCCACACGCGTGGCCCATGCCCTCGTGACTCACGTGTTGTGTCCCCATTCGTCTCCTCGAATTCTTTTAAGTGACAATGGTGCCGAGTTTATAAACGCGGTACTGGACGAATTATGCACTCAGTTTAACATAAAGCAATCCTTCATCACAGCTTACCACCCAGGTGCAAATGGGTTAGCGGAGAGGGCAAATAGGAAAATCTTACAGGTCCTCAGACCAATCGTGAATGATCTCCACGATAACTGGGAAGATTGGCTACCACAAATAGCCGCTTCCATAAATACGTTTGTCAACGACTCCACGGGAAAATCTCCCTACTACATCTTATATGGGGTGGAAAAACGTCTTCCGTACGACCTCCTAACAAAACCACACCAACCTTTCTACAACATTGATAAGTACGCGCAACAACAGATGCATATGTTTTCCAGGATACACTCAGCCAGAGGTTAGGAGTACGTTAAAGGCTACAAAGGTTGAAATGATGTCAAAACAACACATAAAGGCCGTCCCTGTGGAAATAAAAGAGGGTGACACCGTCATGATTAAGCAAGCGGAAATGAGTTCGAAACTGGGGGCTAAATTTGTGAGTCCTTACCGAGTTGTTCGGAATGTCAGGGGAAATAGGTTCGAGGTTCTTGAGGCAAATAGTGGAGTCAGTCTAGAAGTTCACAGTGATAGTCTGAAAGTAATTCCCTCACCCTTGGACCTTGATATTGGTAATTCCCCTTCAGAATCAAATGTTCAACAAAATAATCCCAACACCCATGGCTATAACTTGAGACCACGAGTTTAAATACTTCATTCCCACCACTTTCAGGTCATGATGTTGCGTTTTCTGCTCATCTTGTTGTATCTCGGCTCCCTACTTGCTACGACACCCGTCCACCTGAAGCCTGGCGCCCTCACGGCACACATAGGAGAGGTCTTCCTCATAGAAGATGTGCTCCTCGTGAAATATCCATATACTTCCTTGACCAACACCACAGACACAATCAGGATAGTCTCAGAAAAACTACTCGGCATGGCAGACGCCATACGGGCAACCAAGACTAGGGAGTCAAAGGCACCTTCTAGTACCAACTCTCTGAATCTTTTTCAACTACTGGAGGATAGGATTCTGTTCTTACGGGGAAAGGTTGATGAAGTAGACATGGACTTTAGTTTTCACTCAGTTCACTCTCGGGGAAAGAGGGGGTTGCTCAACATCGTTGGGTCCGCCTCAAAGTTCCTATTCGGTACGGCAACCGACGAGGACGTGCGCGATTTGCGGGACCACTACAATCGTGTACTTTCCTTTGCTGCCCGAAATCGCAGGGTCATCAACGCCAATTGTAGAAAACTTGCGCGATTGCATACTCACATTGAGGAACTGCTAGAGCAAACGAATAAGATGGGAGAAGTTATCAACATAGTTGTCAAGCCGATCGACCAGGTGAATCAGTTTATCCCTCTAGTTCAGGCCTTGCATGTACTGGAAAACGTCATTAACTCTGTCGCAACGGCAAATCAGCAGGTTATTGGCAACATGGTAGATGCGGCGCACGGCAGTCACACCTGCCTTGTTCCCTATACACGATTTGAGAACGACTGTCCATATTGCGGTATCTAAATTATAGTCTCAAGCCTTTGTTCAA